>NW_027189154.1:1551723-1692699 GCF_040958095.1 Procambarus clarkii | reverse complement strand
TTTCAATCAACTATTTGTTTCTCGTTAAAATACTGAGTAAGATATTGAAAAGGGGAGAAGTTCGGTTTTTATTGCATATATCGACGTTTCAGCCGGATTAGAGCGGTTTTACGTGTACATCTTTCCTCGGTAATATAAACTGAAAATCAGGAACATTTTAGTAATTCTAATGAAAACACATGATTTTATCATTTGTATTGGAAACAACATTGTTATGTCTTTCTTGAATTAAATAATATGAAACCTCGCTTTATGATTTGAAGTTAAAATCCTCAAATATGGTTAAATAGTGACTTTTTTCACGTTTTTCATGTAGTTTGATACTACGTAAATATATTCATTTTTACCAATATTTCGATTATATTTCATGTAGTATCACGATATGTGATTTGGCCTTCAAATCTCAGAATTTCGCATAATATTGCATTTTAAGCAAGTTTTCTTGCATTTTGTTTTGTACGAAAAATAATCGAATTTAGCAATATTTTGACGTTTATCATCCCCTTTTCCTTTATGCGACTTAAACAAAATATCATCGAATTAGGCAATATTTTGCCGTTTTTCCACGTTTTTGTGAATTTTCAGTCTATGGGTATTAATTCATTATATATACGATAAAATGATGCAAACACATAATTGATTAGATAATAACCTTAAATTCTTCATTTTAATCAAACTATTTCTTACTCGTTAAAATACTGAGTAAGATATTGAAAAGGGGAGAAGTTCTGTTTTTATTGCATATATCGACGTTTCAGCCGAATTAGAGCGGTTTTTCGTTGTACATTTTCCCTCGGTAATATAAACGGAAAACAGGAACATTTTAGTTAATTGTAATGAAAAACACATTGATTTTTTATCATTTGTATGGACAAAACATTGTCATTTGTCTTTTCTTGGATCTAAATAATACGAAACCTCGCTCTATGATTTGAAGTTAAAATCCTCAAATATGGTTATATATGACATTTTTCACATTTTTCATGTAGTTTGATATAACGTAAATATATTCATTTTTACCAATATTTCGATACTATTTCATGTAGTATCACGATATGTGATTGGCCTTCAAATCTCAGAATTTCGCATAATATTGCATTTTAGGCAAGTTTCTTGCATTTGTTTCGTACGAAAAATCATCGAATTTAGCAATATTTTGACGTTTATCATCCCCTTTTCCTTTATGTGACTTAAACAAAATATCATCGAATTAGACAATATTTTGCCGTTTTCCACGTTTTGTGAATTTTCAGTCTATGGGTATTAATTCATATATATACGATAAAAATTATGCAAACACATAATTGATTAGATAATAACCTTAATACTTCATTTTCAATCATCTATATGTTTCTCGTTAAAATACTGAGTAAGATATTGAAAAGGGGAGAAGTTCGGTTTTTATTGCATATATCGAGTTCAGCCGGATTAGAGCGGTTTTACGTGTACATCTTCCTCGATAATATAAACGGAAAATCAGGAACATTTTAGTTAATTGTAATGAAAACACATTGATTTTTATCATTTGTATTGCAAACAACATGTCATGTCTATGTCTTTCTTGGATCTAAATAATACGAAACCTCGCTCTATGATTTGAAGTTAAAATCCTCAAATATGGTTAAATGGTGACTTTTTTCACGTTTTTCATGTAGTTTGATACCACGTAAATATATGCATTTTACCAATATTTCGATTCTATTTCATGTAGTATCACGATATGTGATTTGGCCTTCAAATCTCAGAATTTCGCATAATATTGCATTTTAAGCATGTTTTCTTGCCTTTGTTTCGAACGAAAAATTATCGAATTTAGCAATATTTTGACGTTTATCATCCCCTTTTCCTTTATGTGACTTAAACAAAATATCATCGAATTAGACAATATTTTGCCGTTTTCCACGTTTTTGTGAATTTTCAGTCTATGGGTATTAATTCATATATATACGATAAAAATGATGCAAACACATAATTGATTAGATAATAACCTTAAATACTTCATTTTCAATCAACTATTTGTTTCTCGTTAAAATACTGAGTAAGATATTGAAAAGGGGAGAAGTTCGGTTTTATTGCATATATCGACGTTTCAGCCGGATTAGAGCGGTTTTACGTGTATATCTTCCCTCGGTAATATAAACGGAAAATCAGGAACATTTTAGTTAATTCTAATGAAAACACATTGATTTTTATCATTTGTATTGGAAACAACATTGTCATTTGTCTTTTCTTGGATCTAAATAATACGATACCTCGCTCTATGATTTGAAGTTAAAATCCTCAAATATTGTTAAATAGTGACTTTTTCAGGTTTTTCATGTAGTTTGATATTACGTAAATATATTAATTTTTACCAATATTCGATACTATTTCATGTAGTATCACGATATGTGATTTGGCCTTCAATTCTCAGAATTTCGCATAATATTGCATTTTAAGCAAAGTTTTCTTGCATTTTGTTGTGTACGAAAAATCATCGAATTTAGCAATATTTTGACGTTTATCATCCCTTTTTCCATTATGTGACCTAAACAAAATATCATCGAATTAGGCAATATTTTGCCGTTTTCCACGTTTTTGTGAATTTTCAGTCTATGGGTATTAATTCATATATATACGATAAAAATGATGCAAACACATAATTGATTAGATAATAACCTTAAATACTTCATTTTCAATCAACTATTTGTTTCTCGTTAAAATACTGAGTAAGATATTGAAAAGGGGAGAAGTTCGGTTTTTATTGCATATATCGACGTTTCAGCCGGATTAGAGCGGTTTTACGTGTACATCTTTCCTCGGTAATATAAACTGAAAATCAGGAACATTTTAGTTAATTCTAATGAAAACACATTGATTTTTATCATTTGTATTGGAAACAACATTGTTATGTCTTTTCTTGAATCTAAATAATATGAAACCTCGCTTTATGATTTGAAGTTAAAATCCTCAAATATGGTTAAATAGTGACTTTTTTCACGTTTTTCATGTAGTTTGATACTACGTAAATATATTCATTTTTACCAATATTTCGATTATATTTCATGTAGTATCACGATATGTGATTTGGCCTTCAAATCTCAGAATTTCGCATAATATTGCATTTTAAGCAAGTTTTCTTGCATTTTGTTTTGTACGAAAAATAATCGAATTTAGCAATATTTTGACGTTTATCATCCCCTTTTCCTTTATGCGACTTAAACAAAATATCATCGAATTAGGCAATATTTTGCCGTTTTTCCACGTTTTTGTGAATTTTCAGTCTATGGGTATTAATTCATTATATATACGATAAAAATGATGCAAACACATAATTGATTAGATAATAACCTTAAATTCTTCATTTTTAATCAACTATTTCTTACTCGTTAAAATACTGAGTAAGATATTGAAAAGGGGAGAAGTTCTGTTTTTATTGCATATATCGACGTTTCAGCCGAATTAGAGCGGTTTTTCGTGTACATTTTCCCTCGGTAATATAAACGGAAAAACAGGAACATTTTAGTTAATTGTAATGAAAACACATTGATTTTTTATCATTTTTATGGAAACAACATTGTCATATGTCTTTTCTTGGATCTAAATAATACGAAACCTCGCTCTATGATTTGAAGTTAAAATCCTCAAATATGGTTATATATTGACATTTTTCACATTTTTCATGTAGTTTGATATAACGTAAATATATTCATTTTTACCAATATTTCGATACTATTTCATGTAGTATCACGATATGTGATTTGGCCTTCAAATCTCAGAATTTCGCATTATATTGCATTTTAAGCAAGTTTTCTTGCATTTGTTTCGTACGAAAAATCATCGAATTTAGCAATATTTTGACGTTTATCATCCCCTTTTCCTTTATGTGACTTAAACAAAATATCATCGAATTAGGCAATATTTTGCCGTTTTCCACGTTTTTGTGAATTTTCAGTCTATGGGTATTAATTCATATATATACGATAAAAATTATGCAAACACATAATTGATTAGATAATAAACTTAAATACTTCATTTTCAATCATCTATTTGTTTCTCGTTAAAATACTGAGTAAGATATTGAAAAAGGGGGAAGGTCTGTTTTTATTGCATATATCGACGTTTCAGCTGGATTAGAGCGGTTTTACGTGTACATCTTCCCTCGGTAATATAAACGGAAAATCAGGAACATTTTAGTTAATTGTAATGAAAACACATTGATTTTTATGATTTGTATTGGAAACAACATTGTCATATGTCTTTTCTTGGATCTAAATAATACGAAACCTCGCTCTATGATTTGAAGTTAAAATCCTCAAATATGGTTAAATAGTGACTTTTTTCACGTTTTTCATGTAGTTTGATACTAATTAAATATATTCATTTTTACCAATATTTCGATTTTATTTCATGTAGTATCACGATATATGATTTGGCCTTCAAATCTCAGAATTTCGCATAATATTGCATTTTAAGCAAGTTTTCTTGCATTTTGTTTTGTACGAAAAATCATCGAATTTAGCAATGTTTTGACGTTTATCTTCCCCTTTTCCTTTATGCGACTAAAACAAAATATCATCGAATTAGGCAATATTTTGCCGTTTTCCACGTTTTTGTGAATTTTCAGTCTATAGGTATTAATTCATTATATATACGATAAAAATGATGCAAACACATAATTCATTAGATAATAACCTTAAATACTTCATTTTCAATCAACTATTTGTTTATCGTTAAAATACTGAGTAAGATATTGAAAAGGGGAGAAGTTCTGTTTTTATTGCATATATCGACGTTTCAGCCGGAATAGAACGATTTTCGTGTACATCTTCCATCGTAATATAAACGGAAAATCAGGAACATTTAGTTAATTCTAATGAAAACACATTGATTTTTATCATTTGTATTGGAAACAACATTGTCATTTGTCTTTTCTTGGATCTAAATAATACGAAACCTCGCTCTATGATTTGAAGTTAAAATCCTCAAATATGGTTAAATAGTGACTTTTTTCACGTTTTTCATGTAGTTTGATATTACGTAAATATATTCATTTTTACCAATATTTCGATACTATTTCATGTTGTATCACGATATGTGATTTGGCCTTCAAATCTCAGAATTTCGCATAATATTGCATTTTAGGCAAGTTTTCTTGCATTTTGTTTCGTACGAAAAATCATCGAATTTAGCAATATTTTGACGTTTATCATCCCCTTTTCCTTTATGTGACTTAAACAAAATATCATCGAATTAGACAATATTTTGCCGTTTTCCACGTTTTTGTGAATTTTCAGTCTATGGGTATTAATTCATATATATACGATAAAAATTATGCAAACACATAATTGATTAGATAATAACCTTAAATACTTCATTTTCAATCATCTATATGTTTCTCGTTAAAATACTGAGTAAGATATTGAAAAGGGGAGAAGTTCGGTTTTTATTGCATATATCGACGTTTCAGCCGGATTAGAGCGGTTTTACGTGTACATCTTCCCTCGATAATATAAACGGAAAATCAGGAACATTTTAGTTAATTGTAATGAAAACACATTGATTTTTATCATTTGTATTGCAAACAACATTGTCATATGTCTTTTCTTGGATCTAAATAATACGAAACCTCGCTCTATGATTTGAAGTTAAAATCCTCAAATATGGTTAAATGGTGACTTTTTTCACGTTTTTCATGTAGTTTGATACCACGTAAATATATGCATTTTTACCAATATTTCGATTCTATTTCATGTAGTATCACGATATGTGATTTGGCCTTCAAATCTCAGAATTTCGCATAATATTGCATTTTAAGCATGTTTTCTTGCCTTTTGTTTCGAACGAAAAATTATCGAATTTAGCAATATTTTGACGTTTATCATCCCCTTTTCCTTTATGTGACTTAAACAAAATATCATCGAATTAGACAATATTTGCCGTTTTCCACGTTTTTGTGAATTTTCAGTCTATGGGTATTAATTCATATATATACGATAAAAATGATGCAAACACATAATTGATTAGATAATAACCTTAAATACTTCATTTTCAATCAACTATTTGTTTCTCGTTAAAATACTGAGTAAGAAATTGAAAAGGGGAGAAGTTCGGTTTTTATTGCATATATCGACGTTTCAGCCGGATTAGAGCGGTTTTACGTGTATATCTTCCCTCGGTAATATAAACGGAAAATCAGGAACATTTTAGTTAATTCTAATGAAAACACATTGATTTTTATCATTTGTATTGGAAACAACATTGTCATTTGTCTTTTCTTGGATCTAAATAATACGAAACCTCGCTCTATGATTTGAAGTTAAAATCCTCAAATATTGTTAAATAGTGACTTTTCAGGTTTTTCATGTAGTTTGATATTACGTAAATATATTAATTTTTACCAATATTTCGATACTATTTCATGTAGTATCACGATATGTGATTTGGCCTTCAATTCTCAGAATTTCGCATAATATTGCATTTTAAGCAAAGTTTTCTTGCATTTTGTTGTGTACGAAAAATCATCGAATTTAGCAATATTTTGACGTTTATCATCCCTTTTTCCATTATGTGACCTAAACAAAATATCATCGAATTAGGCAATATTTTGCCGTTTTCCACGTTTTTGTGAATTTTCAGTCTATGGGTATTAATTCATATATATACGATAAAAATGATGCAAACACATAATTGATTAGATAATAACCTTAAATACTTCATTTTCAATCAACTATTTGTTTCTCGTTAAAATACTGAGTAAGATATTGAAAAGGGGAGAAGTTCGGTTTTTATTGCATATATCGACGTTTCAGCCGGATTAGAGCGGTTTTACGTGTACATCTTTCCTCGGTAATATAAACTGAAAATCAGGAACATTTTAGTTAATTCTAATGAAAACCACATTGATTTTTATCATTTGTATTGGAAACAACATTGTTATGTCTTTTCTTGAATCTAAATAATATGAAACCTAGCTTTATGATTTGAAGTTAAAATCCTCAAATATGGTTAAATAGTGACTTTTTTCACGTTTTTCATGTAGTTTGATACTACGTAAATATATTCATTTTTACCAATATTTCGATTATATTTCATGTAGTATCACGATATGTGATTTGGCCTTCAAATCTCAGAATTTCGCATAATATTGCATTTTAAGCAAATTTTCTTGCATTTTGTTTTGTACGAAAAATAATCGAATTTAGCAATATTTTGACGTTTATCATCCCCTTTTCCTTTATGCGACTTAAACAAAATATCATCGAATTAGGCAATATTTTGCCGTTTTTTCCACGTTTTTGTGAATTTTCAGTCTATGGGTATTAATTCATTATATATACGATAAAAATGATGCAAACACATAATTGATTAGATAATAACCTTAAATTCGTCATTTTTAATCAACTATTTCTTACTCGTTAAAATACTGAGTAAGATATTGAAAAGGGGAGAAGTTCTGTTTTTATTGCATATATCGACGTTTCAGCCGAATTAGAGCGGTTTTTCGTGTACATTTTCCCTCGGTAATATAAACGGAAAAACAGGAACATTTAGTTAATTGTAATGAAAACACATTGATTTTTTATCATTTTTATTGGAAACACATTGTCATATGTCTTTTCTTGGATCTAAAATAATACGAAACCTCGCTCTATGATTTGAAGTTAAAAATCCTCAAATATGGTTATATATTGACATTTTTCACATTTTCATGTAGTTTGATATAACGTAAATATATTCATTTTTACCAATATTTCGATACTATTTCATGTAGTATCACGATATGTGATTTGGCCTTCAAATCTCAGAATTTCGCATTATATTGCATTTTAAGCAAGTTTTCTTGCATTTTGTTTCGTACGAAAAATCATCGAATTTAGCAATATTTTGACGTTTATCATCCCCTTTTCCTTATGTGACTTAAACAAAATATCATCGAATTAGGCAATATTTTGCCGTTTTCCACGTTTTTGTGAATTTTCAGTCTATGGGTATTAATTCATATATATACGATAAAAATTATGCAAACACATAATTGATTAGATAATAAACTTAAATACTTCATTTTCAATCATCTATTTGTTTCTCGTTAAAATACTGAGTAAGATATTGAAAAAGGGGGAAGGTCTGTTTTATTGCATATATCGACGTTCAGCCGGATTAGAGCGGGTTTACGTGTACATCTTCCCTCGGTAATATAAACGGAAAATCAGGAACATTTTAGTAATTGTAATGAAAACACATTGATTTTTATGATTTGTATTGGAAACAACATTGTCATATGTCTTTCTTGGATCTAAATAATACGAAACCTCGCTCTATGATTTGAAGTTAAAATCCTCAAATATGGTTAAATAGTGACTTTTTTCACGTTTTTTCATGTAGTTTGATACTAATTAAATATATTCATTTTTACCAATATTTCGATTTTATTTCATGTAGTATCACGATATATGATTTGGCCTTCAATCTCAGAATTTCGCATAATATTGCATTTAAGCAAGTTTTCTTGCATTTTGTTTTGTACGAAAAATCATCGAATTTAGCAATGTTTTGACGTTTATCTTCCCCTTTTCCTTTATGCGACTAAAACAAAATATCATCGAATTAGGCAATATTTTGCCGTTTTCCACGTTTTTGTGAATTTTCAGTCTATAGGTATTAATTCATTATATATACGATAAAAATGATGCAAACACATAATTCATTAGATAATAACCTTAAATACTTCATTTTCAATCAACTATTTGTTTATCGTTAAAATACTGAGTAAGATATTGAAAAGGGGAGAAGTTCTGTTTTTATTGCATATATCGACGTTTCAGCCGGAATAGAACGATTTTCGTGTACATCTTCCATCGGTAATATAAACGGAAAATCAGGAACATTTTAGTTAATTCTAATGAAAACACATTGATTTTTATCATTTGTATTGGAAACAACATTGTCATTTGTCTTTTCTTGGATCTAAATAATACGAAACCTCGCTCTATGATTTTGAAGTTAAAATCCTCAAATATGGTTAAATAGTGACTTTTTTCACGTTTTTCATGTAGTTTGATATTACGTAAATATATTCATTTTTACCAATATTTTCGATACTATTTCATGTTGTATCACGATATGTGATTTGGCCTTCAAATCTCAGAATTTCGCATAATATTGCATTTTAAGCAAGTTTTCTTGCATTTTGTTTCGTACGAAAAATCATCGAATTTAGCAATATTTTGACGTTTATCATCCCCTTTTCCTTTATGTGACTTAAACAAAATATCATCGAATTAGACAATATTTTGCCGTTTTCCACGTTTTTGTGAATTTTCAGTCTATGGGTATTAATTCATATATATACGATAAAAATGATGCAAACACATAATTGATTAGATAATAACCTTAAATACTTCATTTTCAATCAACTATTTGTTTCTCGTTAAAATACTGAGTAAGATATTGAAAAGGGGAGAAGTTCGGTTTTTATTGCATATATCGACGTTTCAGCCGGATTAGAGCGGTTTTACGTGTATATCTTCCCTCGGTAATATAAACGGAAAATCAGGAACATTTTAGTTAATTCTAATGAAAACACATTGATTTTTATCATTTGTATTGGAAACAACATTGTCATTTGTCTTTTCTTGGATCTAAATAATACGAAACCTCGCACTATGATTTGAAGTTAAAATCCTCAAATATTGTTAAATAGTGACTTTTTCAGGTTTTTCATGTAGTTTGATATTACGTAAATATATTAATTTTTTACCAATATTTCGATACTATTTCATGTAGTATCACGATATGTGATTTGGCCTTCAATTCTCAGAAATTTCGCATAATATTGCATTTTAAGCAAGTTTTCTTGCATTTTGTTTCGTACGAAAAATCATCGAATTTAGCAATATTTTTACGTTTATCATCCCCTTTTCCTTTATGTGACTTAAACAAAATATCATCGAATTTGCAAATATTTTGCCGTTTTCCACGTTTTTGTGAATTTTCAGTCTATGGGTATTAATTCATTATATATACGATAAAATGATGCAAACACACAATTGATTAGATAATAACCTTAAATACTTCATTTTCAATCAACTATTTGTTTCTCGTTAAAATACTGAGTAAGATATTGAAAAGGGGAGAAGTTCTGTTTTTATTGCATATATCGACGTTTCAGCCGGAATAGAGCGATTTTCGTGTACATCTTCCATCGGTAATATAAACGGAAAATCAGGAACATTTTAGTTAATTCTAATGAAAACACATTGATTTTATCATTTGTATTGGAAACAACATTGTCATTTGTCTTTTCTTGGATCTAAATAATACGAAACCTCGCTCTATGATTTGAAGTTAAAATCCTCAAATATGGTTAAATAGTGACTTTTTTCACGTTTTTCATGTAGTTTGGATACTACGTAAATATATTCATTTTTACCAATATTTCGGTTTTATTTCATGTAGTATCACGATATGTGATTTGGCCTTCAAATCTCAGAATTTCGCATAATATTGCATTTTAAGCAAAGTTTTCTAGCATTTTGTTTCGTACGAGAAATCATCGAATTTAGCAATATTTTGACGTTTATCATCCCCTTTTCCTTTATGTGACTTAAATAAAATATCATCGAATTAGGCAATATTTTGCCGTTTTCCACGTTTTTGTGAATTTTCAGTCTATGGGTATTATTTCATATATATACGATAAAAATTATGCAAACACATAATTGATTAGATGATAAACTTAAATACTTCATTTTCAATCATCTATTTGTTTCTCGTTAAAATACTGAGTAAGATATTGAAAAGGGGAGAAGTTCTGTTTTTATTGCATATATCGACGTTTCAGCCGGATTAGAGCGGTTTTACGTGTACATCTTCCCTCGGTAATATAAACGGAAAATCAGGAACATTTTAGTTAATTGTAATGAAAACACATTGATTTTTATCATTTGTATTGGAAACAACATTGTCATATGTCTTTTCTTGGATCTAAATAAAACGAAACCTCGCTCTATGATTTGAAGTTAAAATCCTCAAATATGGTTAAATAGTGACTTTTTTCACGTTTTTCATGTAGTTTCATACTACGTAAATATATTCATTTTACCAATATTTCGATTTTTTTTCATGTAGTATCACGATATGTGATTTGGCCTTCAAATCTCAGAATTTCGCATAATATTGCATTTTAAGCAAGTTTTCTTGCATTTTGTTTTGTACGAAAAATCATCGAATTTAGCAATATTTTGACGGTTATCATCCCCTTTTCCTTTATGCGACTTAAACAAAATATCATCGAATTAGGCAATATTTTGCCGTTTTCAAACGTTTTTGTGAATTTTCAGTCTATAGGTATTAATTCATTATATATACGATAAAAATGATGCAAACACATAATTGATTAGAAAATAACCTTAAATACTTCATTTTCAATCAACTATTTGTTTCTCGTTAAAATACTGAGTAAGATATTGAAAAGGGGAGAAGTTCTGTTTTTATTGCATATATCGACGTTTCAGCCGGATTAGCGCGGTTTTACGTGTACATCTTCCCTCGGTAATATAAACGGAAAATCAGGAACATTTTAGTTAATTGTAATGAAAACACATTGATTTTTATCATTTGTATTGGAAACAACATTGTCATATGTCTTTTCTTGGATCTAAATAATACGAAACCTCGCTCTATGATTTGAAGTTAAAATCCTCAAATATGGTTAAATGGTGACTTTTTTCTCGTTATTCATGTAGTTTGATACTACGTAAATATATTCATTTTTACCAATATTTCGATTCTATTTCATGTAGTATCACGATATGTGATTTGGCCTTCAAATCTCAGAATTTCGCATAATATTGCATTTTAAGCAAGTTTTCTTGCATTTTGTTTTGTACGAAAAATCATCGAATTTAGCAATATTTTGACGTTTATCATCCCCTTTTCCTTTATGCGACTTAAACAAAATATCATCGAATCAGGCAATATTTTGCCGTTTTCAAACGTTTTTGTAAATTTTCAGTCTATAGGTATTAATTCATTATATATACGATAAAAATGATGCAAACACATAATTCATTAGATAATAACCTTAAATACTTCATTTTCAATCAACTATTTGTTTCTCGTTAAAATACTGAGTAAGATATTGAAAAGGGGAGAAGTTCTGTTTTTATTGCATATATCGACGTTTCAGCCGGATTAGAGCGGTTTTACGTGTACATCTTCCCTCGGTAATATAAACGGAAAATCAGGAACATTTTAGTTAATTGTAATGAAAACACATTGATTTTTATCATTTGTATTGCAAACAACATTGTCATATGTCTTTTCTTGGATCTAAATAATACGAAACCTCGCTCTATGATTTGAAGTTAAAATCCTCAAATATGGTTAAATGGTGACTTTTTTCACGTTATTCATGTAGTTTGATACTACGTAAATATATTCATTTTCACCAATATTTCGATTCTATTTCATGTAGTATCACGATATGTGATTTAGCCTTCAAATTTCAGAATTTCGATTAATATTGCATTTTAAGCAAGTTTTCTTGCCTTTTGTTTCGTACGAAAAATCATCGAATTTAGCAATATTTTGACGTTTATCATCCCCTTTTCCTTTATGTGACTTAAACAAAATATCATCGAATTAGGCAATATTTTGCCGTTTTCCACGTTTTTGTGAATTTTCAGTCTATGGGTATTAATTCATATATATACGATAAAAATGATGCAAACCTATAATTGATTAGATAATAACCTTAAATACTTCATTTTCAATCATCTATTTGTTTCTCGTTAAAATACTGAGTAAGATATTGAAAAGGGGAGAAGTTCGGTTTTTATTGCATATATCGACGTTTCAGCCGGATTAGAGCGGTTTTACGTGTACATCTTCCCTCGGTAATATAAACGGAAAATCAGAAACATTTTAGTTAATTCTAATGAAAACACATTGATTTTTATCATTTGTATTGGAAACAACAAGCTGAAACGTCGATATATGCATTAAAAACCGAACTTCTCCCCTTTTCAATATCTTACTCAGTATTTTAACGAGAAACAAATAGATGATTGAAAATGAAGTATTTAAGGTTATTATCTAATCAATTATAGGTTTGCATCATTTTTATCGTATATATATGAATTAATACCCATAGACCGAAAATTCACAATTTTCAATTCACAATTATTATTTATTGGATAATAAACTTAAATACTTCATTTTTCAATCATCTATTTGTTTCTCGTTAAAATACTGAGTAAGATATTGAAAAGGGGAGAAGTTCGGTTTTTATTGCATATATCGACGTTTCAGCCGGATTAGAGCGGTTTTACGTGTACATCTTCCCTCGGTAATATAAACGGAAAATCAGGAACATTTTAGTTAATTCTAATGAAAACACATTGATTTTTATCATTTGTATTGGAAACAACATTGTCATTTGTCTTTTCTTGGATCTAAATAATACGAAACCTCGCTCTATGATTTGAAGTTAAAATCCTCATATATAGTTAAATAGTGACTTTTTCACGTTTTTCATGTAGTTTGATATTACGTAAATATATTCATTTTTACCAATATTTCGATACTATTTCATGTAGTATCACGATATGTGATTTGGCTTTCAAATCTCAGAATTTCGCACGTTTCGTTTTTCCACGTTTTTGTGAATTTTCAGTCTATAGGTATTAATTCATTATATATACGATAAAAATGATGCAAACACATAATTGATTAGATAATAACCTTAAATACTTCATTTTCAATCATCTATATGTTTCTCGTTAAAATACTGAGTAAGATATTGAAAAGGGGAGAAGTTCGGTTTTTATTGCATATATCGACGTTTCAGCCGGATTAGAGCGGTTTTACGTGTACATCTTCCCTCGATAATATAAACGGAAAATCAGGAACATTTTAGTTAATTGTAATGAAAACACATTGATTTTTATCATTTGTATTGCAAACAACATTGTCATATGTCTTTTCTTGGATCTAAATAATACGAAACCTCGCTCTATGATTTGAAGTTAAAATCCTCAAATATGGTTAAATGGTGACTTTTTTCACGTTTTTCATGTAGTTTGATACCACGTAAATATATGCATTTTTACCAATATTTCGATTCTATTTCATGTAGTATCACGATATGTGATTTGGCCTTCAAATCTCAGAATTTCGCATAATATTGCATTTTAAGCATGTTTTCTTGCCTTTTGTTTCGAACGAAAAATTATCGAATTTAGCAATATTTTGACGTTTATCATCCCCTTTTCCTTTATGTGACTTAAACAAAATATCATCGAATTAGACAATATTTTGCCGTTTTCCACGTTTTTGTGAATTTTCAGTCTATGGGTATTAATTCATATATATACGATAAAAATGATGCAAACACATAATTGATTAGATAATAACCTTAAATACTTCATTTTCAATCAACTATTTGTTTCTCGTTAAAATACTGAGTAAGATATTGAAAAGGGGAGAAGTTCGGTTTTTATTGCATATATCGACGTTTCAGCCGGATTAGAGCGGTTTTACGTGTATATCTTCCCTCGGTAATATAAACGGAAAATCAGGAACATTTTAGTTAATTCTAATGAAAACACATTGATTTTTATCATTTGTATTGGAAACAACATTGTCATTTGTCTTTTCTTGGATCTAAATAATACGATACCTCGCTCTATGATTTGAAGTTAAAATCCTCAAATATTGTTAAATAGTGACTTTTTCAGGTTTTTCATGTAGTTTGATATTACGTAAATATATTAATTTTTACCAATATTTCGATACTATTTCATGTAGTATCACGATATGTGATTTGGCCTTCAATTCTCAGAATTTCGCATAATATTGCATTTTAAGCAAAGTTTTCTTGCATTTTGTTGTGTACGAAAAATCATCGAATTTAGCAATATTTTGACGTTTATCATCCCTTTTTCCATTATGTGACCTAAACAAAATATCATCGAATTAGGCAATATTTTGCCGTTTTCCACGTTTTTGTGAATTTTCAGTCTATGGGTATTAATTCATATATATACGATAAAAATGATGCAAACACATAATTGATTAGATAATAACCTTAAATACTTCATTTTCAATCAACTATTTGTTTCTCGTTAAAATACTGAGTAAGATATTGAAAAGGGGAGAAGTTCGGTTTTTATTGCATATATCGACGTTTCAGCCGGATTAGAGCGGTTTTACGTGTACATCTTTCCTCGGTAATATAAACTGAAAATCAGGAACATTTTAGTTAATTCTAATGAAAACACATTGATTTTTATCATTTGTATTGGAAACAACATTGTCCTATGTCTTTTCTTGGATCTAAATAATACGAAACCTCGCTCTATGATTTGAAGTTAAAATCCTCAAATATGGTTAAATGGTGACTTTTTTCACGTTTTTCATGTAGTTTGATACTACGTAAATATATTCATTTTTACCAATATTTCGATTCTATTTCATGTTGAATCACGATATGTGATTTGGCCTTCAAATCTCAGAATTTCGCATAATATTGCATTTTAAGCATGTTTTCTTGCCTTTTGTTTCGAACGAAAAATCATCGAATTTAGCAATATTTTGACGTTTATCATCCCTTTTTCCATTATGTGACCTAAACAAAATATCATCGAATTAGGCAATATTTTGCCGTTTTCCACGTTTTTGTGAATTTTCAGTCTATGGGTATTAATTCATATATATACGATAAAAATGATGCAAACACATAATTGATTAGATAATAACCTTAAATACTTCATTTTCAATCAACTATTTGTTTCTCGTTAAAATACTGAGTAAGATATTGAAAAGGGGAGAAGTTCGGTTTTTATTGCATATATCGACGTTTCAGCCGGATTAGAGCGGTTTTACGTGTACATCTTTCCTCGGTAATATAAACTGAAAATCAGGAACATTTTAGTTAATTCTAATGAAAACACATTGATTTTTATCATTTGTATTGGAAACAACATTGTTATGTCTTTTCTTGAATCTAAATAATATGAAACCTCGCTTTATGATTTGAAGTTAAAATCCTCAAATATGGTTAAATAGTGACTTTTTTCACGTTTTTCATGTAGTTTGATACTACGTAAATATATTCATTTTTACCAATATTTCGATTATATTTCATGTAGTATCACGATATGTGATTTGGCCTTCAAATCTCAGAATTTCGCATAATATTGCATTTTAAGCAAGTTTTCTTGCATTTTGTTTTGTACGAAAAATAATCGAATTTAGCAATATTTTGACGTTTATCATCCCCTTTTCCTTTATGCGACTTAAACAAAATATCATCGAATTAGGCAATATTTTGCCGTTTTTCCACGTTTTTGTGAATTTTCAGTCTATGGGTATTAATTCATTATATATACGATAAAAATGATGCAAACACATAATTGATTAGATAATAACCTTAAATTCTTCATTTTTAATCAACTATTTCTTACTCGTTAAAATACTGAGTAAGATATTGAAAAGGGGAGAAGTTCTGTTTTTATTGCATATATCGACGTTTCAGCCGAATTAGAGCGGTTTTTCGTGTACATTTTCCCTCGGTAATATAAACGGAAAAACAGGAACATTTTAGTTAATTGTAATGAAAACACATTGATTTTTTATCATTTGTATTGGAAACAACATTGTCATTTGTCTTTTCTTGGATCTAAATAATACGAAACCTCGCTCTATGATTTGAAGTTAAAATCCTCAAATATGGTTATATATTGACATTTTTCACATTTTTCATGTAGTTTGATATAACGTAAATATATTCATTTTTACCAATATTTCGATACTATTTCATGTAGTATCACGATATGTGATTTGGCCTTCAAATCTCAGAATTTCGCATAATATTGCATTTTAGGCAAGTTTTCTTGCATTTTGTTTCGTACGAAAAATCATCGAATTTAGCAATATTTTGACGTTTATCATCCCCTTTTCCTTTATGTGACTTAAACAAAATATCATCGAATTAGACAATATTTTGCCGTTTTCCACGTTTTTGTGAATTTTCAGTCTATGGGTATTAATTCATATATATACGATAAAAATTATGCAAACACATAATTGATTAGATAATAACCTTAAATACTTCATTTTCAATCATCTATATGTTTCTCGTTAAAATACTGAGTAAGATATTGAAAAGGGGAGAAGTTCGGTTTTTATTGCATATATCGACGTTTCAGCCGGATTAGAGCGGTTTTACGTGTACATCTTCCCTCGATAATATAAACGGAAAATCAGGAACATTTTAGTTAATTGTAATGAAAACACATTGATTTTTATCATTTGTATTGCAAACAACATTGTCATATGTCTTTTCTTGGATCTAAATAATACGAAACCTCGCTCTATGATTTGAAGTTAAAATCCTCAAATATGGTTAAATGGTGACTTTTTTCACGTTTTTCATGTAGTTTGATACCACGTAAATATATGCATTTTTACCAATATTTCGATTCTATTTCATGTAGTATCACGATATGTGATTTGGCCTTCAAATCTCAGAATTTCGCATAATATTGCATTTTAAGCATGTTTTCTTGCCTTTTGTTTCGAACGAAAAATTATCGAATTTAGCAATATTTTGACGTTTATCATCCCCTTTTCCTTTATGTGACTTAAACAAAATATCATCGAATTAGACAATATTTTGCCGTTTTCCACGTTTTTGTGAATTTTCAGTCTATGGGTATTAATTCATATATATACGATAAAAATGATGCAAACACATAATTGATTAGATAATAACCTTAAATACTTCATTTTCAATCAACTATTTGTTTCTCGTTAAAATACTGAGTAAGATATTGAAAAGGGGAGAAGTTCGGTTTTTATTGCATATATCGACGTTTCAGCCGGATTAGAGCGGTTTTACGTGTATATCTTCCCTCGGTAATATAAACGGAAAATCAGGAACATTTTAGTTAATTCTAATGAAAACACATTGATTTTTATCATTTGTATTGGAAACAACATTGTCATTTGTCTTTTCTTGGATCTAAATAATACGATACCTCGCTCTATGATTTGAAGTTAAAATCCTCAAATATTGTTAAATAGTGACTTTTTCAGGTTTTTCATGTAGTTTGATATTACGTAAATATATTAATTTTTACCAATATTTCGATACTATTTCATGTAGTATCACGATATGTGATTTGGCCTTCAATTCTCAGAATTTCGCATAATATTGCATTTTAAGCAAAGTTTTCTTGCATTTTGTTGTGTACGAAAAATCATCGAATTTAGCAATATTTTGACGTTTATCATCCCTTTTTCCATTATGTGACCTAAACAAAATATCATCGAATTAGGCAATATTTTGCCGTTTTCCACGTTTTTGTGAATTTTCAGTCTATGGGTATTAATTCATATATATACGATAAAAATGATGCAAACACATAATTGATTAGATAATAACCTTAAATACTTCATTTTCAATCAACTATTTGTTTCTCGTTAAAATACTGAGTAAGATATTGAAAAGGGGAGAAGTTCGGTTTTTATTGCATATATCGACGTTTCAGCCGGATTAGAGCGGTTTTACGTGTACATCTTTCCTCGGTAATATAAACTGAAAATCAGGAACATTTTAGTTAATTCTAATGAAAACACATTGATTTTTATCATTTGTATTGGAAACAACATTGTTATGTCTTTTCTTGAATCTAAATAATATGAAACCTCGCTTTATGATTTGAAGTTAAAATCCTCAAATATGGTTAAATAGTGACTTTTTTCACGTTTTTCATGTAGTTTGATACTACGTAAATATATTCATTTTTACCAATATTTCGATTATATTTCATGTAGTATCACGATATGTGATTTGGCCTTCAAATCTCAGAATTTCGCATAATATTGCATTTTAAGCAAGTTTTCTTGCATTTTGTTTTGTACGAAAAATAATCGAATTTAGCAATATTTTGACGTTTATCATCCCCTTTTCCTTTATGCGACTTAAACAAAATATCATCGAATTAGGCAATATTTTGCCGTTTTTCCACGTTTTTGTGAATTTTCAGTCTATGGGTATTAATTCATTATATATACGATAAAAATGATGCAAACACATAATTGATTAGATAATAACCTTAAATTCTTCATTTTTAATCAACTATTTCTTACTCGTTAAAATACTGAGTAAGATATTGAAAAGGGGAGAAGTTCTGTTTTTATTGCATATATCGACGTTTCAGCCGAATTAGAGCGGTTTTTCGTGTACATTTTCCCTCGGTAATATAAACGGAAAAACAGGAACATTTTAGTTAATTGTAATGAAAACACATTGATTTTTTATCATTTTTATTGGAAACAACATTGTCATATGTCTTTTCTTGGATCTAAATAATACGAAACCTCGCTCTATGATTTGAAGTTAAAATCCTCAAATATGGTTATATATTGACATTTTTCACATTTTTCATGTAGTTTGATATAACGTAAATATATTCATTTTTACCAATATTTCGATACTATTTCATGTAGTATCACGATATGTGATTTGGCCTTCAAATCTCAGAATTTCGCATTATATTGCATTTTAAGCAAGTTTTCTTGCATTTTGTTTCGTACGAAAAATCATCGAATTTAGCAATATTTTGACGTTTATCATCCCCTTTTCCTTTATGTGACTTAAACAAAATATCATCGAATTAGGCAA
This sequence comes from Procambarus clarkii, assembly GCF_040958095.1. Classification (NCBI taxonomy): domain Eukaryota; kingdom Metazoa; phylum Arthropoda; class Malacostraca; order Decapoda; family Cambaridae; genus Procambarus; species Procambarus clarkii. The sequence continues at coordinate 1,673,027 of NW_027189154.1, read as the reverse complement.
TATTTTGCCGTTTTCCACGTTTTTGTGAATTTTCAGTCTATGGGTATTAATTCATATATATACGATAAAAATTATGCAAACACATAATTGATTAGATAATAAACTTAAATACTTCATTTTCAATCATCTATTTGTTTCTCGTTAAAATACTGAGTAAGATATTGAAAAAGGGGGAAGGTCTGTTTTTATTGCATATATCGACGTTTCAGCTGGATTAGAGCGGTTTTACGTGTACATCTTCCCTCGGTAATATAAACGGAAAATCAGGAACATTTTAGTTAATTGTAATGAAAACACATTGATTTTTATGATTTGTATTGGAAACAACATTGTCATATGTCTTTTCTTGGATCTAAATAATACGAAACCTCGCTCTATGATTTGAAGTTAAAATCCTCAAATATGGTTAAATAGTGACTTTTTTCACGTTTTTCATGTAGTTTGATACTAATTAAATATATTCATTTTTACCAATATTTCGATTTTATTTCATGTAGTATCACGATATATGATTTGGCCTTCAAATCTCAGAATTTCGCATAATATTGCATTTTAAGCAAGTTTTCTTGCATTTTGTTTTGTACGAAAAATCATCGAATTTAGCAATGTTTTGACGTTTATCTTCCCCTTTTCCTTTATGCGACTAAAACAAAATATCATCGAATTAGGCAATATTTTGCCGTTTTCCACGTTTTTGTGAATTTTCAGTCTATAGGTATTAATTCATTATATATACGATAAAAATGATGCAAACACATAATTCATTAGATAATAACCTTAAATACTTCATTTTCAATCAACTATTTGTTTATCGTTAAAATACTGAGTAAGATATTGAAAAGGGGAGAAGTTCTGTTTTTATTGCATATATCGACGTTTCAGCCGGAATAGAACGATTTTCGTGTACATCTTCCATCGGTAATATAAACGGAAAATCAGGAACATTTTAGTTAATTCTAATGAAAACACATTGATTTTTATCATTTGTATTGGAAACAACATTGTCATTTGTCTTTTCTTGGATCTAAATAATACGAAACCTCGCTCTATGATTTGAAGTTAAAATCCTCAAATATGGTTAAATAGTGACTTTTTTCACGTTTTTCATGTAGTTTGATATTACGTAAATATATTCATTTTTACCAATATTTCGATACTATTTCATGTTGTATCACGATATGTGATTTGGCCTTCAAATCTCAGAATTTCGCATAATATTGCATTTTAGGCAAGTTTTCTTGCATTTTGTTTCGTACGAAAAATCATCGAATTTAGCAATATTTTGACGTTTATCATCCCCTTTTCCTTTATGTGACTTAAACAAAATATCATCGAATTAGACAATATTTTGCCGTTTTCCACGTTTTTGTGAATTTTCAGTCTATGGGTATTAATTCATATATATACGATAAAAATTATGCAAACACATAATTGATTAGATAATAACCTTAAATACTTCATTTTCAATCATCTATATGTTTCTCGTTAAAATACTGAGTAAGATATTGAAAAGGGGAGAAGTTCGGTTTTTATTGCATATATCGACGTTTCAGCCGGATTAGAGCGGTTTTACGTGTACATCTTCCCTCGATAATATAAACGGAAAATCAGGAACATTTTAGTTAATTGTAATGAAAACACATTGATTTTTATCATTTGTATTGCAAACAACATTGTCATATGTCTTTTCTTGGATCTAAATAATACGAAACCTCGCTCTATGATTTGAAGTTAAAATCCTCAAATATGGTTAAATGGTGACTTTTTTCACGTTTTCATGTAGTTTGATACCACGTAAATATATGCATTTTTACCAATATTTCGATTCTATTTCATGTAGTATCACGATATGTGATTTGGCCTTCAAATCTCAGAATTTCGCATAATATTGCATTTTAAGCATGTTTTCTTGCCTTTTGTTTCGAACGAAAAATTATCGAATTTAGCAATATTTTGACGTTTATCATCCCCTTTTCCTTTATGTGACTTAAACAAAATATCATCGAATTAGACAATATTTTGCCGTTTTCCACGTTTTTGTGAATTTTCAGTCTATGGGTATTAATTCATATATATACGATAAAAATGATGCAAACACATAATTGATTAGATAATAACCTTAAATACTTCATTTTCAATCAACTATTTGTTTCTCGTTAAAATACTGAGTAAGAAATTGAAAAGGGGAGAAGTTCGGTTTTTATTGCATATATCGACGTTTCAGCCGGATTAGAGCGGTTTTACGTGTATATCTTCCCTCGGTAATATAAACGGAAAATCAGGAACATTTTAGTTAATTCTAATGAAAACACATTGATTTTTATCATTTGTATTGGAAACAACATTGTCATTTGTCTTTTCTTGGATCTAAATAATACGAAACCTCGCTCTATGATTTGAAGTTAAAATCCTCAAATATTGTTAAATAGTGACTTTTTCAGGTTTTTCATGTAGTTTGATATTACGTAAATATATTAATTTTTACCAATATTTCGATACTATTTCATGTAGTATCACGATATGTGATTTGGCCTTCAATTCTCAGAATTTCGCATAATATTGCATTTTAAGCAAAGTTTTCTTGCATTTTGTTGTGTACGAAAAATCATCGAATTTAGCAATATTTTGACGTTTATCATCCCTTTTTCCATTATGTGACCTAAACAAAATATCATCGAATTAGGCAATATTTTGCCGTTTTCCACGTTTTTGTGAATTTTCAGTCTATGGGTATTAATTCATATATATACGATAAAAATGATGCAAACACATAATTGATTAGATAATAACCTTAAATACTTCATTTTCAATCAACTATTTGTTTCTCGTTAAAATACTGAGTAAGATATTGAAAAGGGGAGAAGTTCGGTTTTTATTGCATATATCGACGTTTCAGCCGGATTAGAGCGGTTTTACGTGTACATCTTTCCTCGGTAATATAAACTGAAAATCAGGAACATTTTAGTTAATTCTAATGAAAACACATTGATTTTTATCATTTGTATTGGAAACAACATTGTTATGTCTTTTCTTGAATCTAAATAATATGAAACCTAGCTTTATGATTTGAAGTTAAAATCCTCAAATATGGTTAAATAGTGACTTTTTTCACGTTTTTCATGTAGTTTGATACTACGTAAATATATTCATTTTTACCAATATTTCGATTATATTTCATGTAGTATCACGATATGTGATTTGGCCTTCAAATCTCAGAATTTCGCATAATATTGCATTTTAAGCAAATTTTCTTGCATTTTGTTTTGTACGAAAAATAATCGAATTTAGCAATATTTTGACGTTTATCATCCCCTTTTCCTTTATGCGACTTAAACAAAATATCATCGAATTAGGCAATATTTTGCCGTTTTTCCACGTTTTTGTGAATTTTCAGTCTATGGGTATTAATTCATTATATATACGATAAAAATGATGCAAACACATAATTGATTAGATAATAACCTTAAATTCTTCATTTTTAATCAACTATTTCTTACTCGTTAAAATACTGAGTAAGATATTGAAAAGGGGAGAAGTTCTGTTTTTATTGCATATATCGACGTTTCAGCCGAATTAGAGCGGTTTTTCGTGTACATTTTCCCTCGGTAATATAAACGGAAAAACAGGAACATTTTAGTTAATTGTAATGAAAACACATTGATTTTTTATCATTTTTATTGGAAACAACATTGTCATATGTCTTTTCTTGGATCTAAATAATACGAAACCTCGCTCTATGATTTGAAGTTAAAATCCTCAAATATGGTTATATATTGACATTTTTCACATTTTTCATGTAGTTTGATATAACGTAAATATATTCATTTTTACCAATATTTCGATACTATTTCATGTAGTATCACGATATGTGATTTGGCCTTCAAATCTCAGAATTTCGCATTATATTGCATTTTAAGCAAGTTTTCTTGCATTTTGTTTCGTACGAAAAATCATCGAATTTAGCAATATTTTGACGTTTATCATCCCCTTTTCCTTTATGTGACTTAAACAAAATATCATCGAATTAGGCAATATTTTGCCGTTTTCCACGTTTTTGTGAATTTTCAGTCTATGGGTATTAATTCATATATATACGATAAAAATTATGCAAACACATAATTGATTAGATAATAAACTTAAATACTTCATTTTCAATCATCTATTTGTTTCTCGTTAAAATACTGAGTAAGATATTGAAAAAGGGGGAAGGTCTGTTTTTATTGCATATATCGACGTTTCAGCCGGATTAGAGCGGTTTTACGTGTACATCTTCCCTCGGTAATATAAACGGAAAATCAGGAACATTTTAGTTAATTGTAATGAAAACACATTGATTTTTATGATTTGTATTGGAAACAACATTGTCATATGTCTTTTCTTGGATCTAAATAATACGAAACCTCGCTCTATGATTTGAAGTTAAAATCCTCAAATATGGTTAAATAGTGACTTTTTTCACGTTTTTCATGTAGTTTGATACTAATTAAATATATTCATTTTTACCAATATTTCGATTTTATTTCATGTAGTATCACGATATATGATTTGGCCTTCAAATCTCAGAATTTCGCATAATATTGCATTTTAAGCAAGTTTTCTTGCATTTTGTTTTGTACGAAAAATCATCGAATTTAGCAATGTTTTGACGTTTATCTTCCCCTTTTCCTTTATGCGACTAAAACAAAATATCATCGAATTAGGCAATATTTTGCCGTTTTCCACGTTTTTGTGAATTTTCAGTCTATAGGTATTAATTCATTATATATACGATAAAAATGATGCAAACACATAATTCATTAGATAATAACCTTAAATACTTCATTTTCAATCAACTATTTGTTTATCGTTAAAATACTGAGTAAGATATTGAAAAGGGGAGAAGTTCTGTTTTTATTGCATATATCGACGTTTCAGCCGGAATAGAACGATTTTCGTGTACATCTTCCATCGGTAATATAAACGGAAAATCAGGAACATTTTAGTTAATTCTAATGAAAACACATTGATTTTTATCATTTGTATTGGAAACAACATTGTCATTTGTCTTTTCTTGGATCTAAATAATACGAAACCTCGCTCTATGATTTGAAGTTAAAATCCTCAAATATGGTTAAATAGTGACTTTTTTCACGTTTTTCATGTAGTTTGATATTACGTAAATATATTCATTTTTACCAATATTTCGATACTATTTCATGTTGTATCACGATATGTGATTTGGCCTTCAAATCTCAGAATTTCGCATAATATTGCATTTTAAGCAAGTTTTCTTGCATTTTGTTTCGTACGAAAAATCATCGAATTTAGCAATATTTTGACGTTTATCATCCCCTTTTCCTTTATGTGACTTAAACAAAATATCATCGAATTAGACAATATTTTGCCGTTTTCCACGTTTTTGTGAATTTTCAGTCTATGGGTATTAATTCATATATATACGATAAAAATGATGCAAACACATAATTGATTAGATAATAACCTTAAATACTTCATTTTCAATCAACTATTTGTTTCTCGTTAAAATACTGAGTAAGATATTGAAAAGGGGAGAAGTTCGGTTTTTATTGCATATATCGACGTTTCAGCCGGATTAGAGCGGTTTTACGTGTATATCTTCCCTCGGTAATATAAACGGAAAATCAGGAACATTTTAGTTAATTCTAATGAAAACACATTGATTTTTATCATTTGTATTGGAAACAACATTGTCATTTGTCTTTTCTTGGATCTAAATAATACGAAACCTCGCACTATGATTTGAAGTTAAAATCCTCAAATATTGTTAAATAGTGACTTTTTCAGGTTTTTCATGTAGTTTGATATTACGTAAATATATTAATTTTTACCAATATTTCGATACTATTTCATGTAGTATCACGATATGTGATTTGGCCTTCAATTCTCAGAATTTCGCATAATATTGCATTTTAAGCAAGTTTTCTTGCATTTTGTTTCGTACGAAAAATCATCGAATTTAGCAATATTTTTACGTTTATCATCCCCTTTTCCTTTATGTGACTTAAACAAAATATCATCGAATTTGCAAATATTTTGCCGTTTTCCACGTTTTTGTGAATTTTCAGTCTATGGGTATTAATTCATTATATATACGATAAAAATGATGCAAACACACAATTGATTAGATAATAACCTTAAATACTTCATTTTCAATCAACTATTTGTTTCTCGTTAAAATACTGAGTAAGATATTGAAAAGGGGAGAAGTTCTGTTTTTATTGCATATATCGACGTTTCAGCCGGAATAGAGCGATTTTCGTGTACATCTTCCATCGGTAATATAAACGGAAAATCAGGAACATTTTAGTTAATTCTAATGAAAACACATTGATTTTTATCATTTGTATTGGAAACAACATTGTCATTTGTCTTTTCTTGGATCTAAATAATACGAAACCTCGCTCTATGATTTGAAGTTAAAATCCTCAAATATGGTTAAATAGTGACTTTTTTCACGTTTTTCATGTAGTTTGATACTACGTAAATATATTCATTTTTACCAATATTTCGGTTTTATTTCATGTAGTATCACGATATGTGATTTGGCCTTCAAATCTCAGAATTTCGCATAATATTGCATTTTAAGCAAAGTTTTCTAGCATTTTGTTTCGTACGAGAAATCATCGAATTTAGCAATATTTTGACGTTTATCATCCCCTTTTCCTTTATGTGACTTAAATAAAATATCATCGAATTAGGCAATATTTTGCCGTTTTCCACGTTTTTGTGAATTTTCAGTCTATGGGTATTATTTCATATATATACGATAAAAATTATGCAAACACATAATTGATTAGATGATAAACTTAAATACTTCATTTTCAATCATCTATTTGTTTCTCGTTAAAATACTGAGTAAGATATTGAAAAGGGGAGAAGTTCTGTTTTTATTGCATATATCGACGTTTCAGCCGGATTAGAGCGGTTTTACGTGTACATCTTCCCTCGGTAATATAAACGGAAAATCAGGAACATTTTAGTTAATTGTAATGAAAACACATTGATTTTTATCATTTGTATTGGAAACAACATTGTCATATGTCTTTTCTTGGATCTAAATAAAACGAAACCTCGCTCTATGATTTGAAGTTAAAATCCTCAAATATGGTTAAATAGTGACTTTTTTCACGTTTTTCATGTAGTTTCATACTACGTAAATATATTCATTTTTACCAATATTTCGATTTTTTTTCATGTAGTATCACGATATGTGATTTGGCCTTCAAATCTCAGAATTTCGCATAATATTGCATTTTAAGCAAGTTTTCTTGCATTTTGTTTTGTACGAAAAATCATCGAATTTAGCAATATTTTGACGGTTATCATCCCCTTTTCCTTTATGCGACTTAAACAAAATATCATCGAATTAGGCAATATTTTGCCGTTTTCAAACGTTTTTGTGAATTTTCAGTCTATAGGTATTAATTCATTATATATACGATAAAAATGATGCAAACACATAATTGATTAGAAAATAACCTTAAATACTTCATTTTCAATCAACTATTTGTTTCTCGTTAAAATACTGAGTAAGATATTGAAAAGGGGAGAAGTTCTGTTTTTATTGCATATATCGACGTTTCAGCCGGATTAGCGCGGTTTTACGTGTACATCTTCCCTCGGTAATATAAACGGAAAATCAGGAACATTTTAGTTAATTGTAATGAAAACACATTGATTTTTATCATTTGTATTGGAAACAACATTGTCATATGTCTTTTCTTGGATCTAAATAATACGAAACCTCGCTCTATGATTTGAAGTTAAAATCCTCAAATATGGTTAAATGGTGACTTTTTTCTCGTTATTCATGTAGTTTGATACTACGTAAATATATTCATTTTTACCAATATTTCGATTCTATTTCATGTAGTATCACGATATGTGATTTGGCCTTCAAATCTCAGAATTTCGCATAATATTGCATTTTAAGCAAGTTTTCTTGCATTTTGTTTTGTACGAAAAATCATCGAATTTAGCAATATTTTGACGTTTATCATCCCCTTTTCCTTTATGCGACTTAAACAAAATATCATCGAATCAGGCAATATTTTGCCGTTTTCAAACGTTTTTGTAAATTTTCAGTCTATAGGTATTAATTCATTATATATACGATAAAAATGATGCAAACACATAATTCATTAGATAATAACCTTAAATACTTCATTTTCAATCAACTATTTGTTTCTCGTTAAAATACTGAGTAAGATATTGAAAAGGGGAGAAGTTCTGTTTTTATTGCATATATCGACGTTTCAGCCGGATTAGAGCGGTTTTACGTGTACATCTTCCCTCGGTAATATAAACGGAAAATCAGGAACATTTTAGTTAATTGTAATGAAAACACATTGATTTTTATCATTTGTATTGCAAACAACATTGTCATATGTCTTTTCTTGGATCTAAATAATACGAAACCTCGCTCTATGATTTGAAGTTAAAATCCTCAAATATGGTTAAATGGTGACTTTTTTCACGTTATTCATGTAGTTTGATACTACGTAAATATATTCATTTTCACCAATATTTCGATTCTATTTCATGTAGTATCACGATATGTGATTTAGCCTTCAAATTTCAGAATTTCGATTAATATTGCATTTTAAGCAAGTTTTCTTGCCTTTTGTTTCGTACGAAAAATCATCGAATTTAGCAATATTTTGACGTTTATCATCCCCTTTTCCTTTATGTGACTTAAACAAAATATCATCGAATTAGGCAATATTTTGCCGTTTTCCACGTTTTTGTGAATTTTCAGTCTATGGGTATTAATTCATATATATACGATAAAAATGATGCAAACCTATAATTGATTAGATAATAACCTTAAATACTTCATTTTCAATCATCTATTTGTTTCTCGTTAAAATACTGAGTAAGATATTGAAAAGGGGAGAAGTTCGGTTTTTATTGCATATATCGACGTTTCAGCCGGATTAGAGCGGTTTTACGTGTACATCTTCCCTCGGTAATATAAACGGAAAATCAGAAACATTTTAGTTAATTCTAATGAAAACACATTGATTTTTATCATTTGTATTGGAAACAACAAGCTGAAACGTCGATATATGCATTAAAAACCGAACTTCTCCCCTTTTCAATATCTTACTCAGTATTTTAACGAGAAACAAATAGATGATTGAAAATGAAGTATTTAAGGTTATTATCTAATCAATTATAGGTTTGCATCATTTTTATCGTATATATATGAATTAATACCCATAGACCGAAAATTCACAATTTTCAATTCACAATTATTATTTATTGGATAATAAACTTAAATACTTCATTTTCAATCATCTATTTGTTTCTCGTTAAAATACTGAGTAAGATATTGAAAAGGGGAGAAGTTCGGTTTTTATTGCATATATCGACGTTTCAGCCGGATTAGAGCGGTTTTACGTGTACATCTTCCCTCGGTAATATAAACGGAAAATCAGGAACATTTTAGTTAATTCTAATGAAAACACATTGATTTTTATCATTTGTATTGGAAACAACATTGTCATTTGTCTTTTCTTGGATCTAAATAATACGAAACCTCGCTCTATGATTTGAAGTTAAAATCCTCATATATAGTTAAATAGTGACTTTTTCACGTTTTTCATGTAGTTTGATATTACGTAAATATATTCATTTTTACCAATATTTCGATACTATTTCATGTAGTATCACGATATGTGATTTGGCTTTCAAATCTCAGAATTTCGCACGTTTCGTTTTTCCACGTTTTTGTGAATTTTCAGTCTATAGGTATTAATTCATTATATATACGATAAAAATGATGCAAACACATAATTGATTAGATAATAACCTTAAATACTTCATTTTCAATCATCTATATGTTTCTCGTTAAAATACTGAGTAAGATATTGAAAAGGGGAGAAGTTCGGTTTTTATTGCATATATCGACGTTTCAGCCGGATTAGAGCGGTTTTACGTGTACATCTTCCCTCGATAATATAAACGGAAAATCAGGAACATTTTAGTTAATTGTAATGAAAACACATTGATTTTTATCATTTGTATTGCAAACAACATTGTCATATGTCTTTTCTTGGATCTAAATAATACGAAACCTCGCTCTATGATTTGAAGTTAAAATCCTCAAATATGGTTAAATGGTGACTTTTTTCACGTTTTTCATGTAGTTTGATACCACGTAAATATATGCATTTTTACCAATATTTCGATTCTATTTCATGTAGTATCACGATATGTGATTTGGCCTTCAAATCTCAGAATTTCGCATAATATTGCATTTTAAGCATGTTTTCTTGCCTTTTGTTTCGAACGAAAAATTATCGAATTTAGCAATATTTTGACGTTTATCATCCCCTTTTCCTTTATGTGACTTAAACAAAATATCATCGAATTAGACAATATTTTGCCGTTTTCCACGTTTTTGTGAATTTTCAGTCTATGGGTATTAATTCATATATATACGATAAAAATGATGCAAACACATAATTGATTAGATAATAACCTTAAATACTTCATTTTCAATCAACTATTTGTTTCTCGTTAAAATACTGAGTAAGATATTGAAAAGGGGAGAAGTTCGGTTTTTATTGCATATATCGACGTTTCAGCCGGATTAGAGCGGTTTTACGTGTATATCTTCCCTCGGTAATATAAACGGAAAATCAGGAACATTTTAGTTAATTCTAATGAAAACACATTGATTTTTATCATTTGTATTGGAAACAACATTGTCATTTGTCTTTTCTTGGATCTAAATAATACGATACCTCGCTCTATGATTTGAAGTTAAAATCCTCAAATATTGTTAAATAGTGACTTTTTCAGGTTTTTCATGTAGTTTGATATTACGTAAATATATTAATTTTTACCAATATTTCGATACTATTTCATGTAGTATCACGATATGTGATTTGGCCTTCAATTCTCAGAATTTCGCATAATATTGCATTTTAAGCAAAGTTTTCTTGCATTTTGTTGTGTACGAAAAATCATCGAATTTAGCAATATTTTGACGTTTATCATCCCTTTTTCCATTATGTGACCTAAACAAAATATCATCGAATTAGGCAATATTTTGCCGTTTTCCACGTTTTTGTGAATTTTCAGTCTATGGGTATTAATTCATATATATACGATAAAAATGATGCAAACACATAATTGATTAGATAATAACCTTAAATACTTCATTTTCAATCAACTATTTGTTTCTCGTTAAAATACTGAGTAAGATATTGAAAAGGGGAGAAGTTCGGTTTTTATTGCATATATCGACGTTTCAGCCGGATTAGAGCGGTTTTACGTGTACATCTTTCCTCGGTAATATAAACTGAAAATCAGGAACATTTTAGTTAATTCTAATGAAAACACATTGATTTTTATCATTTGTATTGGAAACAACATTGTCCTATGTCTTTTCTTGGATCTAAATAATACGAAACCTCGCTCTATGATTTGAAGTTAAAATCCTCAAATATGGTTAAATGGTGACTTTTTTCACGTTTTCATGTAGTTTGATACTACGTAAATATATTCATTTTTACCAATATTTCGATTCTATTTCATGTTGAATCACGATATGTGATTTGGCCTTCAAATCTCAGAATTTCGCATAATATTGCATTTTAAGCATGTTTTCTTGCCTTTTGTTTCGAACGAAAAATCATCGAATTTAGCAATATTTTGACGTTTATCATCCCTTTTTCCATTATGTGACCTAAACAAAATATCATCGAATTAGGCAATATTTTGCCGTTTTCCACGTTTTTGTGAATTTTCAGTCTATGGGTATTAATTCATATATATACGATAAAAATGATGCAAACACATAATTGATTAGATAATAACCTTAAATACTTCATTTTCAATCAACTATTTGTTTCTCGTTAAAATACTGAGTAAGATATTGAAAAGGGGAGAAGTTCGGTTTTTATTGCATATATCGACGTTTCAGCCGGATTAGAGCGGTTTTACGTGTACATCTTTCCTCGGTAATATAAACTGAAAATCAGGAACATTTTAGTTAATTCTAATGAAAACACATTGATTTTTATCATTTGTATTGGAAACAACATTGTTATGTCTTTTCTTGAATCTAAATAATATGAAACCTCGCTTTATGATTTGAAGTTAAAATCCTCAAATATGGTTAAATAGTGACTTTTTTCACGTTTTTCATGTAGTTTGATACTACGTAAATATATTCATTTTTACCAATATTTCGATTATATTTCATGTAGTATCACGATATGTGATTTGGCCTTCAAATCTCAGAATTTCGCATAATATTGCATTTTAAGCAAGTTTTCTTGCATTTTGTTTTGTACGAAAAATAATCGAATTTAGCAATATTTTGACGTTTATCATCCCCTTTTCCTTTATGCGACTTAAACAAAATATCATCGAATTAGGCAATATTTTGCCGTTTTTCCACGTTTTTGTGAATTTTCAGTCTATGGGTATTAATTCATTATATATACGATAAAAATGATGCAAACACATAATTGATTAGATAATAACCTTAAATTCTTCATTTTTAATCAACTATTTCTTACTCGTTAAAATACTGAGTAAGATATTGAAAAGGGGAGAAGTTCTGTTTTTATTGCATATATCGACGTTTCAGCCGAATTAGAGCGGTTTTTCGTGTACATTTTCCCTCGGTAATATAAACGGAAAAACAGGAACATTTTAGTTAATTGTAATGAAAACACATTGATTTTTTATCATTTGTATTGGAAACAACATTGTCATTTGTCTTTTCTTGGATCTAAATAATACGAAACCTCGCTCTATGATTTGAAGTTAAAATCCTCAAATATGGTTATATATTGACATTTTTCACATTTTTCATGTAGTTTGATATAACGTAAATATATTCATTTTTACCAATATTTCGATACTATTTCATGTAGTATCACGATATGTGATTTGGCCTTCAAATCTCAGAATTTCGCATAATATTGCATTTTAGGCAAGTTTTCTTGCATTTTGTTTCGTACGAAAAATCATCGAATTTAGCAATATTTTGACGTTTATCATCCCCTTTTCCTTTATGTGACTTAAACAAAATATCATCGAATTAGACAATATTTTGCCGTTTTCCACGTTTTTGTGAATTTTCAGTCTATGGGTATTAATTCATATATATACGATAAAAATTATGCAAACACATAATTGATTAGATAATAACCTTAAATACTTCATTTTCAATCATCTATATGTTTCTCGTTAAAATACTGAGTAAGATATTGAAAAGGGGAGAAGTTCGGTTTTTATTGCATATATCGACGTTTCAGCCGGATTAGAGCGGTTTTACGTGTACATCTTCCCTCGATAATATAAACGGAAAATCAGGAACATTTTAGTTAATTGTAATGAAAACACATTGATTTTTATCATTTGTATTGCAAACAACATTGTCATATGTCTTTTCTTGGATCTAAATAATACGAAACCTCGCTCTATGATTTGAAGTTAAAATCCTCAAATATGGTTAAATGGTGACTTTTTTCACGTTTTTCATGTAGTTTGATACCACGTAAATATATGCATTTTTACCAATATTTCGATTCTATTTCATGTAGTATCACGATATGTGATTTGGCCTTCAAATCTCAGAATTTCGCATAATATTGCATTTTAAGCATGTTTTCTTGCCTTTTGTTTCGAACGAAAAATTATCGAATTTAGCAATATTTTGACGTTTATCATCCCCTTTTCCTTTATGTGACTTAAACAAAATATCATCGAATTAGACAATATTTTGCCGTTTTCCACGTTTTTGTGAATTTTCAGTCTATGGGTATTAATTCATATATATACGATAAAAATGATGCAAACACATAATTGATTAGATAATAACCTTAAATACTTCATTTTCAATCAACTATTTGTTTCTCGTTAAAATACTGAGTAAGATATTGAAAAGGGGAGAAGTTCGGTTTTTATTGCATATATCGACGTTTCAGCCGGATTAGAGCGGTTTTACGTGTATATCTTCCCTCGGTAATATAAACGGAAAATCAGGAACATTTTAGTTAATTCTAATGAAAACACATTGATTTTTATCATTTGTATTGGAAACAACATTGTCATTTGTCTTTTCTTGGATCTAAATAATACGATACCTCGCTCTATGATTTGAAGTTAAAATCCTCAAATATTGTTAAATAGTGACTTTTTCAGGTTTTTCATGTAGTTTGATATTACGTAAATATATTAATTTTTACCAATATTTCGATACTATTTCATGTAGTATCACGATATGTGATTTGGCCTTCAATTCTCAGAATTTCGCATAATATTGCATTTTAAGCAAAGTTTTCTTGCATTTTGTTGTGTACGAAAAATCATCGAATTTAGCAATATTTTGACGTTTATCATCCCTTTTTCCATTATGTGACCTAAACAAAATATCATCGAATTAGGCAATATTTTGCCGTTTTCCACGTTTTTGTGAATTTTCAGTCTATGGGTATTAATTCATATATATACGATAAAAATGATGCAAACACATAATTGATTAGATAATAACCTTAAATACTTCATTTTCAATCAACTATTTGTTTCTCGTTAAAATACTGAGTAAGATATTGAAAAGGGGAGAAGTTCGGTTTTTATTGCATATATCGACGTTTCAGCCGGATTAGAGCGGTTTTACGTGTACATCTTTCCTCGGTAATATAAACTGAAAATCAGGAACATTTTAGTTAATTCTAATGAAAACACATTGATTTTTATCATTTGTATTGGAAACAACATTGTTATGTCTTTTCTTGAATCTAAATAATATGAAACCTCGCTTTATGATTTGAAGTTAAAATCCTCAAATATGGTTAAATAGTGACTTTTTTCACGTTTTTCATGTAGTTTGATACTACGTAAATATATTCATTTTTACCAATATTTCGATTATATTTCATGTAGTATCACGATATGTGATTTGGCCTTCAAATCTCAGAATTTCGCATAATATTGCATTTTAAGCAAGTTTTCTTGCATTTTGTTTTGTACGAAAAATAATCGAATTTAGCAATATTTTGACGTTTATCATCCCCTTTTCCTTTATGCGACTTAAACAAAATATCATCGAATTAGGCAATATTTTGCCGTTTTTCCACGTTTTTGTGAATTTTCAGTCTATGGGTATTAATTCATTATATATACGATAAAAATGATGCAAACACATAATTGATTAGATAATAACCTTAAATTCTTCATTTTTAATCAACTATTTCTTACTCGTTAAAATACTGAGTAAGATATTGAAAAGGGGAGAAGTTCTGTTTTTATTGCATATATCGACGTTTCAGCCGAATTAGAGCGGTTTTTCGTGTACATTTTCCCTCGGTAATATAAACGGAAAAACAGGAACATTTTAGTTAATTGTAATGAAAACACATTGATTTTTTATCATTTTTATTGGAAACAACATTGTCATATGTCTTTTCTTGGATCTAAATAATACGAAACCTCGCTCTATGATTTGAAGTTAAAATCCTCAAATATGGTTATATATTGACATTTTTCACATTTTTCATGTAGTTTGATATAACGTAAATATATTCATTTTTACCAATATTTCGATACTATTTCATGTAGTATCACGATATGTGATTTGGCCTTCAAATCTCAGAATTTCGCATTATATTGCATTTTAAGCAAGTTTTCTTGCATTTTGTTTCGTACGAAAAATCATCGAATTTAGCAATATTTTGACGTTTATCATCCCCTTTTCCTTTATGTGACTTAAACAAAATATCATCGAATTAGGCAATATTTTGCCGTTTTCCACGTTTTTGTGAATTTTCAGTCTATGGGTATTAATTCATATATATACGATAAAAATTATGCAAACACATAATTGATTAGATAATAAACTTAAATACTTCATTTTCAATCATCTATTTGTTTCTCGTTAAAATACTGAGTAAGATATTGAAAAAGGGGGAAGGTCTGTTTTTATTGCATATATCGACGTTTCAGCTGGATTAGAGCGGTTTTACGTGTACATCTTCCCTCGGTAATATAAACGGAAAATCAGGAACATTTTAGTTAATTGTAATGAAAACACATTGATTTTTATGATTTGTATTGGAAACAACATTGTCATATGTCTTTTCTTGGATCTAAATAATACGAAACCTCGCTCTATGATTTGAAGTTAAAATCCTCAAATATGGTTAAATAGTGACTTTTTTCACGTTTTTCATGTAGTTTGATACTAATTAAATATATTCATTTTTACCAATATTTCGATTTTATTTCATGTAGTATCACGATATATGATTTGGCCTTCAAATCTCAGAATTTCGCATAATATTGCATTTTAAGCAAGTTTTCTTGCATTTTGTTTTGTACGAAAAATCATCGAATTTAGCAATGTTTTGACGTTTATCTTCCCCTTTTCCTTTATGCGACTAAAACAAAATATCATCGAATTAGGCAATATTTTGCCGTTTTCCACGTTTTTGTGAATTTTCAGTCTATAGGTATTAATTCATTATATATACGATAAAAATGATGCAAACACATAATTCATTAGATAATAACCTTAAATACTTCATTTTCAATCAACTATTTGTTTATCGTTAAAATACTGAGTAAGATATTGAAAAGGGGAGAAGTTCTGTTTTTATTGCATATATCGACGTTTCAGCCGGAATAGAACGATTTTCGTGTACATCTTCCATCGGTAATATAAACGGAAAATCAGGAACATTTTAGTTAATTCTAATGAAAACACATTGATTTTTATCATTTGTATTGGAAACAACATTGTCATTTGTCTTTTCTTGGATCTAAATAATACGAAACCTCGCTCTATGATTTGAAGTTAAAATCCTCAAATATGGTTAAATAGTGACTTTTTTCACGTTTTTCATGTAGTTTGATATTACGTAAATATATTCATTTTTACCAATATTTCGATACTATTTCATGTTGTATCACGATATGTGATTTGGCCTTCAAATCTCAGAATTTCGCATAATATTGCATTTTAGGCAAGTTTTCTTGCATTTTGTTTCGTACGAAAAATCATCGAATTTAGCAATATTTTGACGTTTATCATCCCCTTTTCCTTTATGTGACTTAAACAAAATATCATCGAATTAGACAATATTTTGCCGTTTTCCACGTTTTTGTGAATTTTCAGTCTATGGGTATTAATTCATATATATACGATAAAAATTATGCAAACACATAATTGATTAGATAATAACCTTAAATACTTCATTTTCAATCATCTATATGTTTCTCGTTAAAATACTGAGTAAGATATTGAAAAGGGGAGAAGTTCGGTTTTTATTGCATATATCGACGTTTCAGCCGGATTAGAGCGGTTTTACGTGTACATCTTCCCTCGATAATATAAACGGAAAATCAGGAACATTTTAGTTAATTGTAATGAAAACACATTGATTTTTATCATTTGTATTGCAAACAACATTGTCATATGTCTTTTCTTGGATCTAAATAATACGAAACCTCGCTCTATGATTTGAAGTTAAAATCCTCAAATATGGTTAAATGGTGACTTTTTTCACGTTTTTCATGTAGTTTGATACCACGTAAATATATGCATTTTTACCAATATTTCGATTCTATTTCATGTAGTATCACGATATGTGATTTGGCCTTCAAATCTCAGAATTTCGCATAATATTGCATTTTAAGCATGTTTTCTTGCCTTTTGTTTCGAACGAAAAATTATCGAATTTAGCAATATTTTGACGTTTATCATCCCCTTTTCCTTTATGTGACTTAAACAAAATATCATCGAATTAGACAATATTTTGCCGTTTTCCACGTTTTTGTGAATTTTCAGTCTATGGGTATTAATTCATATATATACGATAAAAATGATGCAAACACATAATTGATTAGATAATAACCTTAAATACTTCATTTTCAATCAACTATTTGTTTCTCGTTAAAATACTGAGTAAGAAATTGAAAAGGGGAGAAGTTCGGTTTTTATTGCATATATCGACGTTTCAGCCGGATTAGAGCGGTTTTACGTGTATATCTTCCCTCGGTAATATAAACGGAAAATCAGGAACATTTTAGTTAATTCTAATGAAAACACATTGATTTTTATCATTTGTATTGGAAACAACATTGTCATTTGTCTTTTCTTGGATCTAAATAATACGAAACCTCGCTCTATGATTTGAAGTTAAAATCCTCAAATATTGTTAAATAGTGACTTTTTCAGGTTTTTCATGTAGTTTGATATTACGTAAATATATTAATTTTTACCAATATTTCGATACTATTTCATGTAGTATCACGATATGTGATTTGGCCTTCAATTCTCAGAATTTCGCATAATATTGCATTTTAAGCAAAGTTTTCTTGCATTTTGTTGTGTACGAAAAATCATCGAATTTAGCAATATTTTGACGTTTATCATCCCTTTTTCCATTATGTGACCTAAACAAAATATCATCGAATTAGGCAATATTTTGCCGTTTTCCACGTTTTTGTGAATTTTCAGTCTATGGGTATTAATTCATATATATACGATAAAAATGATGCAAACACATAATTGATTAGATAATAACCTTAAATACTTCATTTTCAATCAACTATTTGTTTCTCGTTAAAATACTGAGTAAGATATTGAAAAGGGGAGAAGTTCGGTTTTTATTGCATATATCGACGTTTCAGCCGGATTAGAGCGGTTTTACGTGTACATCTTTCCTCGGTAATATAAACTGAAAATCAGGAACATTTTAGTTAATTCTAATGAAAACACATTGATTTTTATCATTTGTATTGGAAACAACATTGTTATGTCTTTTCTTGAATCTAAATAATATGAAACCTAGCTTTATGATTTGAAGTTAAAATCCTCAAATATGGTTAAATAGTGACTTTTTTCACGTTTTTCATGTAGTTTGATACTACGTAAATATATTCATTTTTACCAATATTTCGATTATATTTCATGTAGTATCACGATATGTGATTTGGCCTTCAAATCTCAGAATTTCGCATAATATTGCATTTTAAGCAAGTTTTCTTGCATTTTGTTTTGTACGAAAAATAATCGAATTTAGCAATATTTTGACGTTTATCATCCCCTTTTCCTTTATGCGACTTAAACAAAATATCATCGAATTAGGCAATATTTTGCCGTTTTTCCACGTTTTTGTGAATTTTCAGTCTATGGGTATTAATTCATTATATATACGATAAAAATGATGCAAACACATAATTGATTAGATAATAACCTTAAATTCTTCATTTTTAATCAACTATTTCTTACTCGTTAAAATACTGAGTAAGATATTGAAAAGGGGAGAAGTTCTGTTTTTATTGCATATATCGACGTTTCAGCCGAATTAGAGCGGTTTTTCGTGTACATTTTCCCTCGGTAATATAAACGGAAAAACAGGAACATTTTAGTTAATTGTAATGAAAACACATTGATTTTTTATCATTTTTATTGGAAACAACATTGTCATATGTCTTTTCTTGGATCTAAATAATACGAAACCTCGCTCTATGATTTGAAGTTAAAATCCTCAAATATGGTTATATATTGACATTTTTCACATTTTTCATGTAGTTTGATATAACGTAAATATATTCATTTTTACCAATATTTCGATACTATTTCATGTAGTATCACGATATGTGATTTGGCCTTCAAATCTCAGAATTTCGCATTATATTGCATTTTAAGCAAGTTTTCTTGCATTTTGTTTCGTACGAAAAATCATCGAATTTAGCAATATTTTGACGTTTATCATCCCCTTTTCCTTTATGTGACTTAAACAAAATATCATCGAATTAGGCAATATTTTGCCGTTTTCCACGTTTTTGTGAATTTTCAGTCTATGGGTATTAATTCATATATATACGATAAAAATTATGCAAACACATAATTGATTAGATAATAAACTTAAATACTTCATTTTCAATCATCTATTTGTTTCTCGTTAAAATACTGAGTAAGATATTGAAAAAGGGGGAAGGTCTGTTTTTATTGCATATATCGACGTTTCAGCCGGATTAGAGCGGTTTTACGTGTACATCTTCCCTCGGTAATATAAACGGAAAATCAGGAACATTTTAGTTAATTGTAATGAAAACACATTGATTTTTATGATTTGTATTGGAAACAACATTGTCATATGTCTTTTCTTGGATCTAAATAATACGAAACCTCGCTCTATGATTTGAAGTTAAAATCCTCAAATATGGTTAAATAGTGACTTTTTTCACGTTTTTCATGTAGTTTGATACTAATTAAATATATTCATTTTTACCAATATTTCGATTTTATTTCATGTAGTATCACGATATATGATTTGGCCTTCAAATCTCAGAATTTCGCATAATATTGCATTTTAAGCAAGTTTTCTTGCATTTTGTTTTGTACGAAAAATCATCGAATTTAGCAATGTTTTGACGTTTATCTTCCCCTTTTCCTTTATGCGACTAAAACAAAATATCATCGAATTAGGCAATATTTTGCCGTTTTCCACGTTTTTGTGAATTTTCAGTCTATAGGTATTAATTCATTATATATACGATAAAAATGATGCAAACACATAATTCATTAGATAATAACCTTAAATACTTCATTTTCAATCAACTATTTGTTTATCGTTAAAATACTGAGTAAGATATTGAAAAGGGGAGAAGTTCTGTTTTTATTGCATATATCGACGTTTCAGCCGGAATAGAACGATTTTCGTGTACATCTTCCATCGGTAATATAAACGGAAAATCAGGAACATTTTAGTTAATTCTAATGAAAACACATTGATTTTTATCATTTGTATTGGAAACAACATTGTCATTTGTCTTTTCTTGGATCTAAATAATACGAAACCTCGCTCTATGATTTGAAGTTAAAATCCTCAAATATGGTTAAATAGTGACTTTTTTCACGTTTTTCATGTAGTTTGATATTACGTAAATATATTCATTTTTACCAATATTTCGATACTATTTCATGTTGTATCACGATATGTGATTTGGCCTTCAAATCTCAGAATTTCGCATAATATTGCATTTTAAGCAAGTTTTCTTGCATTTTGTTTCGTACGAAAAATCATCGAATTTAGCAATATTTTGACGTTTATCATCCCCTTTTCCTTTATGTGACTTAAACAAAATATCATCGAATTAGACAATATTTTGCCGTTTTCCACGTTTTTGTGAATTTTCAGTCTATGGGTATTAATTCATATATATACGATAAAAATGATGCAAACACATAATTGATTAGATAATAACCTTAAATACTTCATTTTCAATCAACTATTTGTTTCTCGTTAAAATACTGAGTAAGATATTGAAAAGGGGAGAAGTTCGGTTTTTATTGCATATATCGACGTTTCAGCCGGATTAGAGCGGTTTTACGTGTATATCTTCCCTCGGTAATATAAACGGAAAATCAGGAACATTTTAGTTAATTCTAATGAAAACACATTGATTTTTATCATTTGTATTGGAAACAACATTGTCATTTGTCTTTTCTTGGATCTAAATAATACGAAACCTCGCACTATGATTTGAAGTTAAAATCCTCAAATATTGTTAAATAGTGACTTTTTCAGGTTTTTCATGTAGTTTGATATTACGTAAATATATTAATTTTTACCAATATTTCGATACTATTTCATGTAGTATCACGATATGTGATTTGGCCTTCAATTCTCAGAATTTCGCATAATATTGCATTTTAAGCAAGTTTTCTTGCATTTTGTTTCGTACGAAAAATCATCGAATTTAGCAATATTTTTACGTTTATCATCCCCTTTTCCTTTATGTGACTTAAACAAAATATCATCGAATTTGCAAATATTTTGCCGTTTTCCACGTTTTTGTGAATTTTCAGTCTATGGGTATTAATTCATTATATATACGATAAAAATGATGCAAACACACAATTGATTAGATAATAACCTTAAATACTTCATTTTCAATCAACTATTTGTTTCTCGTTAAAATACTGAGTAAGATATTGAAAAGGGGAGAAGTTCTGTTTTTATTGCATATATCGACGTTTCAGCCGGAATAGAGCGATTTTCGTGTACATCTTCCATCGGTAATATAAACGGAAAATCAGGAACATTTTAGTTAATTCTAATGAAAACACATTGATTTTTATCATTTGTATTGGAAACAACATTGTCATTTGTCTTTTCTTGGATCTAAATAATACGAAACCTCGCTCTATGATTTGAAGTTAAAATCCTCAAATATGGTTAAATAGTGACTTTTTTCACGTTTTTCATGTAGTTTGATACTACGTAAATATATTCATTTTTACCAATATTTCGGTTTTATTTCATGTAGTATCACGATATGTGATTTGGCCTTCAAATCTCAGAATTTCGCATAATATTGCATTTTAAGCAAAGTTTTCTAGCATTTTGTTTCGTACGAGAAATCATCGAATTTAGCAATATTTTGACGTTTATCATCCCCTTTTCCTTTATGTGACTTAAATAAAATATCATCGAATTAGGCAATATTTTGCCGTTTTCCACGTTTTTGTGAATTTTCAGTCTATGGGTATTATTTCATATATATACGATAAAAATTATGCAAACACATAATTGATTAGATGATAAACTTAAATACTTCATTTTCAATCATCTATTTGTTTCTCGTTAAAATACTGAGTAAGATATTGAAAAGGGGAGAAGTTCTGTTTTTATTGCATATATCGACGTTTCAGCCGGATTAGAGCGGTTTTACGTGTACATCTTCCCTCGGTAATATAAACGGAAAATCAGGAACATTTTAGTTAATTGTAATGAAAACACATTGATTTTTATCATTTGTATTGGAAACAACATTGTCATATGTCTTTTCTTGGATCTAAATAAAACGAAACCTCGCTCTATGATTTGAAGTTAAAATCCACAAATATGGTTAAATAGTGACTTTTTTCACGTTTTTCATGTAGTTTCATACTACGTAAATATATTCATTTTTACCAATATTTCGATTTTTTTTCATGTAGTATCACGATATGTGATTTGGCCTTCAAATCTCAGAATTTCGCATAATATTGCATTTTAAGCAAGTTTTCTTGCATTTTGTTTTGTACGAAAAATCATCGAATTTAGCAATATTTTGACGGTTATCATCCCCTTTTCCTTTATGCGACTTAAACAAAATATCATCGAATTAGGCAATATTTTGCCGTTTTCAAACGTTTTTGTGAATTTTCAGTCTATAGGTATTAATTCATTATATATACGATAAAAATGATGCAAACACATAATTGATTAGAAAATAACCTTAAATACTTCATTTTCAATCAACTATTTGTTTCTCGTTAAAATACTGAGTAAGATATTGAAAAGGGGAGAAGTTCTGTTTTTATTGCATATATCGACGTTTCAGCCGGATTAGCGCGGTTTTACGTGTACATCTTCCCTCGGTAATATAAACGGAAAATCAGGAACATTTTAGTTAATTGTAATGAAAACACATTGATTTTTATCATTTGTATTGGAAACAACATTGTCATATGTCTTTTCTTGGATCTAAATAATACGAAACCTCGCTCTATGATTTGAAGTTAAAATCCTCAAATATGGTTAAATGGTGACTTTTTTCTCGTTATTCATGTAGTTTGATACTACGTAAATATATTCATTTTTACCAATATTTCGATTCTATTTCATGTAGTATCACGATATGTGATTTGGCCTTCAAATCTCAGAATTTCGCATAATATTGCATTTTAAGCAAGTTTTCTTGCATTTTGTTTTGTACGAAAAATCATCGAATTTAGCAATATTTTGACGTTTATCATCCCCTTTTCCTTTATGCGACTTAAACAAAATATCATCGAATCAGGCAATATTTTGCCGTTTTCAAACGTTTTTGTAAATTTTCAGTCTATAGGTATTAATTCATTATATATACGATAAAAATGATGCAAACACATAATTCATTAGATAATAACCTTAAATACTTCATTTTCAATCAACTATTTGTTTCTCGTTAAAATACTGAGTAAGATATTGAAAAGGGGAGAAGTTCTGTTTTTATTGCATATATCGACGTTTCAGCCGGATTAGAGCGGTTTTACGTGTACATCTTCCCTCGGTAATATAAACGGAAAATCAGGAACATTTTAGTTAATTGTAATGAAAACACATTGATTTTTATCATTTGTATTGCAAACAACATTGTCATATGTCTTTTCTTGGATCTAAATAATACGAAACCTCGCTCTATGATTTGAAGTTAAAATCCTCAAATATGGTTAAATGGTGACTTTTTTCACGTTATTCATGTAGTTTGATACTACGTAAATATATTCATTTTCACCAATATTTCGATTCTATTTCATGTAGTATCACGATATGTGATTTAGCCTTCAAATTTCAGAATTTCGATTAATATTGCATTTTAAGCAAGTTTTCTTGCCTTTTGTTTCGTACGAAAAATCATCGAATTTAGCAATATTTTGACGTTTATCATCCCCTTTTCCTTTATGTGACTTAAACAAAATATCATCGAATTAGGCAATATTTTGCCGTTTTCCACGTTTTTGTGAATTTTCAGTCTATGGGTATTAATTCATATATATACGATAAAAATGATGCAAACCTATAATTGATTAGATAATAACCTTAAATACTTCATTTTCAATCATCTATTTGTTTCTCGTTAAAATACTGAGTAAGATATTGAAAAGGGGAGAAGTTCGGTTTTTATTGCATATATCGACGTTTCAGCCGGATTAGAGCGGTTTTACGTGTACATCTTCCCTCGGTAATATAAACGGAAAATCAGAAACATTTTAGTTAATTCTAATGAAAACACATTGATTTTTATCATTTGTATTGGAAACAACAAGCTGAAACGTCGATATATGCATTAAAAACCGAACTTCTCCCCTTTTCAATATCTTACTCAGTATTTTAACGAGAAACAAATAGATGATTGAAAATGAAGTATTTAAGGTTATTATCTAATCAATTATAGGTTTGCATCATTTTTATCGTATATATATGAATTAATACCCATAGACCGAAAATTCACAATTTTCAATTCACAATTATTATTTATTGGATAATAAACTTAAATACTTCATTTTCAATCATCTATTTGTTTCTCGTTAAAATACTGAGTAAGATATTGAAAAGGGGAGAAGTTCGGTTTTTATTGCATATATCGACGTTTCAGCCGGATTAGAGCGGTTTTACGTGTACATCTTCCCTCGGTAATATAAACGGAAAATCAGGAACATTTTAGTTAATTCTAATGAAAACACATTGATTTTTATCATTTGTATTGGAAACAACATTGTCATTTGTCTTTTCTTGGATCTAAATAATACGAAACCTCGCTCTATGATTTGAAGTTAAAATCCTCATATATAGTTAAATAGTGACTTTTTCACGTTTTTCATGTAGTTTGATATTACGTAAATATATTCATTTTTACCAATATTTCGATACTATTTCATGTAGTATCACGATATGTGATTTGGCTTTCAAATCTCAGAATTTCGCACGTTTCGTTTTTCCACGTTTTTGTGAATTTTCAGTCTATAGGTATTAATTCATTATATATACGATAAAAATGATGCAAACACATAATTGATTAGATAATAACCTTAAATACTTCATTTTCAATCAACTATTTGTTTCTCGTTAAAATACTGAGTAAGATATTGAAAAGGGGAGAAGTTCTGTTTTTATTGCATATATCGACGTTTCAGCCGGAATAGAACGATTTTCGTGTACATCTTCCATCGGTAATATAAACGGAAAATCAGGAACATTTTAGTTAATTCTAATGAAAACACATTGATTTTTATCATTTGTATTGGAAACAACATTGTCATTTGTCTTTTCTTGGATCTAAATAATACGAAACCTCGCTCTATGATTTGAAGTTAAAATCCTCAAATATGGTTCTATATTGACTTTTTTCACGTTTTTCATGTAGTTTGATATAACGTAAATATATTCATTTTTACCAATATTTCGATACTATTTCATGTAGTATCACGATATGTGATTTGGCCTTCAAATCTCAGAATTTCGCATAATATTGTATTTTAAGCAAGTTTTCTAGCATTTTGTTTCGTACGAGAAATCATCGAATTTAGCAATATTTTGACGTTTATCATCCCCTTTTCCTTTATGTGACTTAAATAAAATATCATCGAATTAGGCAATATTTTGCCGTTTTCCACGTTTTTGTGAATTTTCAGTCTATGGGTATTATTTCATATATATACGATAAAAATTATGCAAACACATAATTGATTAGATGATAAACTTAAATACTTCATTTTCAATCATCTATTTGTTTCTCGTTAAAATACTGAGTAAGATATTGAAAAGGGGAGAAGTTCTGTTTTTATTGCATATATCGACGTTTCAGCCGGATTAGAGCGGTTTTACGTGTACATCTTCCCTCGGTAATATAAACGGAAAATCAGGAACATTTTAGTTAATTGTAATGAAAACACATTGATTTTTATCATTTGTATTGGAAACAACATTGTCATATGTCTTTTCTTGGATCTAAATAAAACGAAACCTCGCTCTATGATTTGAAGTTAAAATCCACAAATATGGTTAAATAGTGACTTTTTTCACGTTTTTCATGTAGTTTCATACTACGTAAATATATTCATTTTTACCAATATTTCGATTTTTTTTCATGTAGTATCACGATATGTGATTTGGCCTTCAAATCTCAGAATTTCGCATAATATTGCATTTTAAGCAAGTTTTCTTGCATTTTGTTTTGTACGAAAAATCATCGAATTTAGCAATATTTTGACGGTTATCATCCCCTTTTCCTTTATGCGACTTAAACAAAATATCATCGAATTAGGCAATATTTTGCCGTTTTCAAACGTTTTTGTGAATTTTCAGTCTATAGGTATTAATTCATTATATATACGATAAAAATGATGCAAACACATAATTGATTAGAAAATAACCTTAAATACTTCATTTTCAATCAACTATTTGTTTCTCGTTAAAATACTGAGTAAGATATTGAAAAGGGGAGAAGTTCTGTTTTTATTGCATATATCGACGTTTCAGCCGGATTAGCGCGGTTTTACGTGTACATCTTCCCTCGGTAATATAAACGGAAAATCAGGAACATTTTAGTTAATTGTAATGAAAACACATTGATTTTTATCATTTGTATTGGAAACAACATTGTCATATGTCTTTTCTTGGATCTAAATAATACGAAACCTCGCTCTATGATTTGAAGTTAAAATCCTCAAATATGGTTAAATGGTGACTTTTTTCTCGTTATTCATGTAGTTTGATACTACGTAAATATATTCATTTTTACCAATATTTCGATTCTATTTCATGTAGTATCACGATATGTGATTTGGCCTTCAAATCTCAGAATTTCGCATAATATTGCATTTTAAGCAAGTTTTCTTGCATTTTGTTTTGTACGAAAAATCATCGAATTTAGCAATATTTTGACGTTTATCATCCCCTTTTCCTTTATGCGACTTAAACAAAATATCATCGAATCAGGCAATATTTTGCCGTTTTCAAACGTTTTTGTAAATTTTCAGTCTATAGGTATTAATTCATTATATATACGATAAAAATGATGCAAACACATAATTCATTAGATAATAACCTTAAATACTTCATTTTCAATCAACTATTTGTTTCTCGTTAAAATACTGAGTAAGATATTGAAAAGGGGAGAAGTTCTGTTTTTATTGCATATATCGACGTTTCAGCCGGATTAGAGCGGTTTTACGTGTACATCTTCCCTCGGTAATATAAACGGAAAATCAGGAACATTTTAGTTAATTGTAATGAAAACACATTGATTTTTATCATTTGTATTGCAAACAACATTGTCATATGTCTTTTCTTGGATCTAAATAATACGAAACCTCGCTCTATGATTTGAAGTTAAAATCCTCAAATATGGTTAAATGGTGACTTTTTTCACGTTATTCATGTAGTTTGATACTACGTAAATATATTCATTTTCACCAATATTTCGATTCTATTTCATGTAGTATCACGATATGTGATTTAGCCTTCAAATTTCAGAATTTCGATTAATATTGCATTTTAAGCAAGTTTTCTTGCCTTTTGTTTCGTACGAAAAATCATCGAATTTAGCAATATTTTGACGTTTATCATCCCCTTTTCCTTTATGTGACTTAAACAAAATATCATCGAATTAGGCAATATTTTGCCGTTTTCCACGTTTTTGTGAATTTTCAGTCTATGGGTATTAATTCATATATATACGATAAAAATGATGCAAACCTATAATTGATTAGATAATAACCTTAAATACTTCATTTTCAATCATCTATTTGTTTCTCGTTAAAATACTGAGTAAGATATTGAAAAGGGGAGAAGTTCGGTTTTTATTGCATATATCGACGTTTCAGCCGGATTAGAGCGGTTTTACGTGTACATCTTCCCTCGGTAATATAAACGGAAAATCAGAAACATTTTAGTTAATTCTAATGAAAACACATTGATTTTTATCATTTGTATTGGAAACAACAAGCTGAAACGTCGATATATGCATTAAAAACCGAACTTCTCCCCTTTTCAATATCTTACTCAGTATTTTAACGAGAAACAAATAGATGATTGAAAATGAAGTATTTAAGGTTATTATCTAATCAATTATAGGTTTGCATCATTTTTATCGTATATATATGAATTAATACCCATAGACCGAAAATTCACAATTTTCAATTCACAATTATTATTTATTGGATAATAAACTTAAATACTTCATTTTCAATCATCTATTTGTTTCTCGTTAAAATACTGAGTAAGATATTGAAAAGGGGAGAAGTTCGGTTTTTATTGCATATATCGACGTTTCAGCCGGATTAGAGCGGTTTTACGTGTACATCTTCCCTCGGTAATATAAACGGAAAATCAGGAACATTTTAGTTAATTCTAATGAAAACACATTGATTTTTATCATTTGTATTGGAAACAACATTGTCATTTGTCTTTTCTTGGATCTAAATAATACGAAACCTCGCTCTATGATTTGAAGTTAAAATCCTCATATATAGTTAAATAGTGACTTTTTCACGTTTTTCATGTAGTTTGATATTACGTAAATATATTCATTTTTACCAATATTTCGATACTATTTCATGTAGTATCACGATATGTGATTTGGCTTTCAAATCTCAGAATTTCGCACGTTTCGTTTTTCCACGTTTTTGTGAATTTTCAGTCTATAGGTATTAATTCATTATATATACGATAAAAATGATGCAAACACATAATTGATTAGATAATAACCTTAAATACTTCATTTTCAATCAACTATTTGTTTCTCGTTAAAATACTGAGTAAGATATTGAAAAGGGGAGAAGTTCTGTTTTTATTGCATATATCGACGTTTCAGCCGGAATAGAACGATTTTCGTGTACATCTTCCATCGGTAATATAAACGGAAAATCAGGAACATTTTAGTTAATTCTAATGAAAACACATTGATTTTTATCATTTGTATTGGAAACAACATTGTCATTTGTCTTTTCTTGGATCTAAATAATACGAAACCTCGCTCTATGATTTGAAGTTAAAATCCTCAAATATGGTTCTATATTGACTTTTTTCACGTTTTTCATGTAGTTTGATATAACGTAAATATATTCATTTTTACCAATATTTCGATACTATTTCATGTAGTATCACGATATGTGATTTGGCCTTCAAATCTCAGAATTTCGCATAATATTGTATTTTAAGCAAGTTTTCTAGCATTTTGTTTCGTACGAGAAATCATCGAATTTAGCAATATTTTGACGTTTATCATCCCCTTTTCCTTTATGTGACTTAAATAAAATATCATCGAATTAGGCAATATTTTGCCGTTTTCCACGTTTTTGTGAATTTTCAGTCTATGGGTATTATTTCATATATATACGATAAAAATTATGCAAACACATAATTGATTAGATGATAAACTTAAATACTTCATTTTCAATCATCTATTTGTTTCTCGTTAAAATACTGAGTAAGATATTGAAAAGGGGAGAAGTTCTGTTTTTATTGCATATATCGACGTTTCAGCCGGATTAGAGCGGTTTTACGTGTACATCTTCCCTCGGTAATATAAACGGAAAATCAGGAACATTTTAGTTAATTGTAATGAAAACACATTGATTTTTATCATTTGTATTGGAAACAACATTGTCATATGTCTTTTCTTGGATCTAAATAAAACGAAACCTCGCTCTATGATTTGAAGTTAAAATCCTCAAATATGGTTAAATAGTGACTTTTTTCACGTTTTTCATGTAGTTTCATACTACGTAAATATATTCATTTTTACCAATATTTCGATTTTATTTCATGTAGTATCACGATATGTGATTTGGCCTTCAAATCTCAGAATTTCGCATAATATTGCATTTTAAGCAAGTTTTCTTGCATTTTGTTTTGTACGAAAAATCATCGAATTTAGCAATATTTTGACGGTTATCATCCCCTTTTCCTTTATGCGACTTAAACAAAATATCATCGAATTAGGCAATATTTTGCCGTTTTCAAACGTTTTTGTGAATTTTCAGTCTATAGGTATTAATTCATTATATATACGATAAAAATGATGCAAACACATAATTGATTAGAAAATAACCTTAAATACTTCATTTTCAATCAACTATTTGTTTCTCGTTAAAATACTGAGTAAGATATTGAAAAGGGGAGAAGTTCTGTTTTTATTGCATATATCGACGTTTCAGCCGGATTAGCGCGGTTTTACGTGTACATCTTCCCTCGGTAATATAAACGGAAAATCAGGAACATTTTAGTTAATTGTAATGAAAACACATTGATTTTTATCATTTGTATTGGAAACAACATTGTCATATGTCTTTTCTTGGATCTAAATAATACGAAACCTCGCTCTATGATTTGAAGTTAAAATCCTCAAATATGGTTAAATGGTGACTTTTTTCTCGTTATTCATGTAGTTTGATACTACGTAAATATATTAATTTTTACCAATATTTCGATTCTATTTCATGTAGTATCACGATATGTGATTTGGCCTTCAAATCTCAGAATTTCGCATAATATTGCATTTTAAGCAAGTTTTCTTGCATTTTGTTTTGTACGAAAAATCATCGAATTTAGCAATATTTTGACGTTTATCATCCCCTTTTCCTTTATGCGACTTAAACAAAATATCATCGAATCAGGCAATATTTTGCCGTTTTCAAACGTTTTTGTAAATTTTCAGTCTATAGGTATTAATTCATTATATATACGATAAAAATGATGCAAACACATAATTCATTAGATAATAACCTTAAATACTTCATTTTCAATCAACTATTTGTTTCTCGTTAAAATACTGAGTAAGATATTGAAAAGGGGAGAAGTTCTGTTTTTATTGCATATATCGACGTTTCAGCCGGATTAGAGCGGTTTTACGTGTACATCTTCCCTCGGTAATATAAACGGAAAATCAGGAACATTTTAGTTAATTGTAATGAAAACACATTGATTTTTATCATTTGTATTGCAAACAACATTGTCATATGTCTTTTCTTGGATCTAAATAATACGAAACCTCGCTCTATGATTTGAAGTTAAAATCCTCAAATATGGTTAAATGGTGACTTTTTTCACGTTATTCATGTAGTTTGATACTACGTAAATATATTCATTTTTACCAATATTTCGATTCTATTTCATGTAGTATCACGATATGTGATTTAGCCTTCAAATTTCAGAATTTCGATTAATATTGCATTTTAAGCAAGTTTTCTTGCCTTTTGTTTCGTACGAAAAATCATCGAATTTAGCAATATTTTGACGTTTATCATCCCCTTTTCCTTTATGTGACTTAAACAAAATATCATCGAATTAGGCAATATTTTGCCGTTTTCCACGTTTTTGTGAATTTTCAGTCTATGGGTATTAATTCATATATATACGATAAAAATGATGCAAACCTATAATTGATTAGATAATAACCTTAAATACTTCATTTTCAATCATCTATTTGTTTCTCGTTAAAATACTGAGTAAGATATTGAAAAGGGGAGAAGTTCGGTTTTTATTGCATATATCGACGTTTCAGCCGGATTAGAGCGGTTTTACGTGTACATCTTCCCTCGGTAATATAAACGGAAAATCAGAAACATTTTAGTTAATTCTAATGAAAACACATTGATTTTTATCATTTGTATTGGAAACAACAAGCTGAAACGTCGATATATGCATTAAAAACCGAACTTCTCCCCTTTTCAATATCTTACTCAGTATTTTAACGAGAAACAAATAGATGATTGAAAATGAAGTATTTAAGGTTATTATCTAATCAATTATAGGTTTGCATCATTTTTATCGTATATATATGAATTAATACCCATAGACCGAAAATTCACAATTTTCAATTCACAATTATTATTTATTGGATAATAAACTTAAATACTTCATTTTCAATCATCTATTTGTTTCTCGTTAAAATACTGAGTAAGATATTGAAAAGGGGAGAAGTTCGGTTTTTATTGCATATATCGACGTTTCAGCCGGATTAGAGCGGTTTTACGTGTACATCTTCCCTCGGTAATATAAACGGAAAATCAGGAACATTTTAGTTAATTCTAATGAAAACACATTGATTTTTATCATTTGTATTGGAAACAACATTGTCATTTGTCTTTTCTTGGATCTAAATAATACGAAACCTCGCTCTATGATTTGAAGTTAAAATCCTCATATATAGTTAAATAGTGACTTTTTCACGTTTTTCATGTAGTTTGATATTACGTAAATATATTCATTTTTACCAATATTTCGATACTATTTCATGTAGTATCACGATATGTGATTTGGCTTTCAAATCTCAGAATTTCGCACGTTTCGTTTTTCCACGTTTTTGTGAATTTTCAGTCTATAGGTATTAATTCATTATATATACGATAAAAATGATGCAAACACATAATTGATTAGATAATAACCTTAAATACTTCATTTTCAATCAACTATTTGTTTCTCGTTAAAATACTGAGTAAGATATTGAAAAGGGGAGAAGTTCTGTTTTTATTGCATATATCGACGTTTCAGCCGGAATAGAGCGATTTTCGTGTACATCTTCCATCGGTAATATAAACGGAAAATCAGGAACATTTTAGTTAATTCTAATGAAAACACATTGATTTTTATCATTTGTATTGGAAACAACAAGCTGAAACGTCGATATATGCATTAAAAACCGAACTTCTCCCCTTTTCAATATCTTACTCAGTATTTTAACGAGAAACAAATAGATGATTGAAAATGAAGTATTTAAGGTTATTATCTAATCAATTATAGGTTTGCATCATTTTTATCGTATATATATGAATTAATACCCATAGACCGAAAATTCACAATTTTCAATTCACAATTATTATTTATTGGATAATAAACTTAAATACTTCATTTTCAATCATCTATTTGTTTCTCGTTAAAATACTGAGTAAGATATTGAAAAGGGGAGAAGTTCGGTTTTTATTGCATATATCGACGTTTCAACCGGATTAGAGCGGTTTTAGGTGTACATCTACCCTCGGTAATATAAACGGAAAATCAGGAACATTTTAGTTAATTCTAATGAAAACACATTGATTTTTATCATTTTTATTGGAAACAGCATTGTCATAAGTCTTTTCTTGGATCTAAATAATACGAAACCTTTCTCTATGATTTGAAGTTAAAATCCTCAAATATGGTTAAATAGTGACTTTTTTCACGTTTTTCATGTAGTTTGATACTACGTAAATATATTCATTTTTACCAATATTTCGATTCTATTTCATGTAGTATCACGATATGGGATTTGGCCTTCAAATCTCAGAATTTCGCATAATATTGCATTTTAAGCAAGTTTTCTTCCATTTTGTTTCGTACGAAAAAAATTCGAATTTAGCAATATTTTGACGTTTATCATCCCCTTTTCCTTTATGTGACTTAAACAAAATATCATCGAATTAGGCAATATTTTGCCGTATTCCACGTTTTTGTGAATTTTCAGTCTATGGGTAAAAATTCATATATATACGATAAAAATTATGCAAACCTATAATTGATTAGATAATAACCTTAAATACTTCATTTTCAATCATCTATTTGTTTCTCGTTAAAATACTGAGTAAGATATTGAAAAGGGGAAAAGTTCTGTTTTTATTGCATATCGACGTTTTAGCCGGAATAGAGCGATTTTCGTGTACATCTTCCATCGGTAATATAAACGGAAAATCAGGAACATTTTAGTTAATTCTAATGAAAACACATTGATTTTTATCATTTGTATTGGAAACAACATTGTCATATGTCTATTCTTGGATCTAAATAATACGAAACCTCGCTCTATGATTTGAAGTTAAAATCCTCAAATATGGTTATATATTGACTTTTTTCACGTTTTTCATGTAGTTTGATACTACGTAAATATATTCATTTTTATCAATATTTTGATTCTATTTCATTTAGTATCACGATATGTGATTTGGCCTTCAAATCTCAGAATTTCGCATAATATTGCATTTTAAGTAAGTTTTCTTGCATTTTGTTTTGTACGAAAAATCATCAAATTTAGCAATATTTTGACGTTTATCATCCCCTTTTCCTTTATGCGACTTAAACAAAATATCATCGAATTAGGCAATATTTTGCCGTTTTTCCACGTTTTTGTGAATTTTCAGTCTATAGGTATTAATTCATTATATATACGATAAAAATGATGCAAACACATAATTGATTAGATAATAACCTTAAATACTTCATTGCAATCAACTATTTGTTTCTCGTTAAAATACTGAGTAAGATATTGAAAAGGGGAAAAGTTCTGTTTTTATTGCATATCGACGTTTTAGCCGGAATAGAGCGATTTTCGTGTACATCTTCCATCGGTAATATAAACGGAAAATCAGGAACATTTTAGTTAATTCTAATGAAAACACATTGATTTTTATCATTTGTATTGGAAACAACATTGTCATTTGTCTTTTCTTGGATCTAAATAATACGAAACCTCGCTCTATGATTTGAAGTTAAAATCCTCAAATATAGTTAAATAGTGACTTTTTTCACGTTTTTCAAGTAGTTTGATATTACGTAAATATATTCATTTTTACCAATATTTCCATACTATTTCATGTAGTATCACGATATGTGATTTGGCCTTCAAATCTCAGAATTTCGCATAATATTGCATTTTAAGCAAGTTTTCTTGCATTTTGTTTCGTACGAAAAATCATCGAATTTAGCAATATTTTGACGTTTATCATCCCCTTTTCCTTTATGTGACTTAAACAAAATATCATCGAATTAGGCAATATTTTGCCGTTTTCCACGTTTTTGTGAATTTTCAGTCTATGGGTATTAATTCATATATATACGACAAAAATTATGCAAACACATAATTGATTAGATAATAACCTTAAATACTTCATTTTCAATCATCTATTTGTTTCTCGTTAAAATACTGAGTAAGATATTGAAAAGAGGAGAAGTTCGGTTTTTATTGCATATATCGACGTTTCAGCCGGATTAGAGCGGTTTTACGTGTACATCTTCCCTCGGTAATATAAACGGAAAATCAGGAACATTTTATTTAAATGTAATGAAAATACATTGATTTTTATCATTTGTATTGGAAACAACATTGTCATATGTCTTTTCTTAGATCTAAATAATACGAAACCTCGCTCTATGATTTGAAGTTAAAATCCTCAAATATGGTTATATGGTGACTTTTTTCACGTTTTTCATGTAGTTTGATACTACGTAAATATATTCATTTTTACCAATATTTCGATACTATATCATGTAGTATCACGATATGTGATTTGGCCTTCAAATCTCAGAATTTCGAATAATATTGCATTTTAAGCAAGTTTTCTTGCATTTTGTTTCGTACGAAAAATCATCGAATTTAGCAATATTTTGACGTTTATCATCCCCTTTTCCTTTATGTGACTTAAACAAAATATCATCGAATTAGGCAATATTTTGCCGTTTTCCACGTTTTTGTGAATTTTCAGTCTATGGGTATTAATTCATATATATACGACAAAAATTATGCAAACACATAATTGATTAGATAATAACCTTAAATACTTCATTTTCAATCATCTATTTGTTTCTCGTTAAAATACTGAGTAAGATATTGAAAAGAGGAGAAGTTCGGTTTTTATTGCATATATCGACGTTTCAGCCGGATTAGAGCGGTTTTACGTGTACATCTTCCCTCGGTAATATAAACGGAAAATCAGGAACATTTTATTTAAATGTAATGAAAATACATTGATTTTTATCATTTGTATTGGAAACATCATTGTCATATGTCTTTTCTTGGATCTAAATAATACGAAACCTCGCTCTATGATTTGAAGTTAAAATCCTCAAATATGGTTAAATGGTGACTTTTTTCACGTTTTTCATGTAGTTTGATACTACGTAAATATATTCATTTTTACCAATATTTCGATTCTATTTCATGTCGTATCACAATATGTGATTTGGCCTTCAAATCTCAGAATTTCGCATAATATTGCATTTTAAGCATGTTTTCTTGCCTTTTGTTTCGAACGAAAAATCATCGAATTTAGCAATATTTTGACGTATATCATCCCCTTTTCCTTTATGTGACTTAAACAAAATATCATCGAATTAGGCAATATTTTGCCGTTTTCCACGTTTTTGTGAATTTTCAGTCTATGGGTATTAATTCATATATATATACGATAAAAATGATGCATACCTATAATTGATTAGATAATAACCTTAAATAATTCATTTTCAATCATCTATTTGTTTCTCGTTAAAATACTGAGTAAGATATTGAAAAGGGGAGAAGTTCGGTTTTGATTGCATATATCGACGTTTCAGCCGGATTAGAGCGGTTTTACGTGTACATCTTCCCTCGGTAATATAAACGGAAAATCAGAAACATTTTAGTTAATTCTAATGAAAACACATTGATTTTTATCATTTGTATTGGAAATAACATTGAAATATGTCTTTTCTTGGATCTAAATAATACGAAACCTCGCTCTATGATTTGAAGTTAAAATCCTCAAATATGATTAAATAGTGTCTTTTTTCACGTTTTTCATGTAGTTTGATACTACGTAAATATATTCATTTTTACCAATATTTCGATTTTATTTCATGTAGTATCACGATATGTGATTTGGCCTTCAAATCTCAGAATTTTGCATAATATTGCATTTTAAGCAAGTTTTCTTGCATTTTGTTTCGTACAAAAATCATAAAATTTGGCAATATTTTGACGTTTATCATCCCCTTTTCCTTTATGTGACTTAAACAAAATATCATCGAATTAGGCAATATTTTGCCGTTTTTCCACGTTTTTGTGAATTTTCAGTCTATAGGTATTAATTCATTATATATACGATAAAAATGATGCAAACACATAATTGATTAGATAATAACCTTAAATACTTCATTGCAATCAACTATTTGTTTCTCGTTAAAATACTGAGTAAGATATTGAAAAGGGGAGAAGTTCGGTTTTTATTGCATATATCGACGTTTCAGCTGGATTAGAGCGGTTTTACGTGTACATCTTCCCTCGGTAATATAAACTGAAAATCAGGAACATTTTAGTTAATTCTAATGAAAACACATTGATTTTTATCATTTGTATTGGAAACAACATTGTCATTTGTCTTTTCTTGGATCTAAATATTACGAAACCTCGCTCTATGATTTGAAGTTAAAATCCTCAAATATGGTTAAATAGTGACTTTTTTCACGTTTTTCAAGTAGTTTGATATTACGTAAATATATTCATTTTTACCAATATTTCCATACTATTTCATGTAGTATCACGATATGTGATTTGGCCTTCAAATCTCAGAATTTCGCATAATATTGCATTTTAAGCAAGTTTTCTTGCATTTTGTTTCGTACGAAAAATCATCGAATTTAGCAATATTTTGACGTTTATCATCCCCTTTTCCTTTATGTGACTTAAACAAAATATCATCGAATTAGGCAATATTTTGCCGTTTTCCACGTTTTTGTGAATTTTCAGTCTATGGGTATTAATTCATATATATACGACAAAAATTATGCAAACACATAATTGATTAGATAATAACCTTAAATACTTCATTTTCAATCATCTATTTGTTTCTCGTTAAAATACTGAGTAAGA
This sequence comes from Procambarus clarkii, assembly GCF_040958095.1. Taxonomy (NCBI): domain Eukaryota; kingdom Metazoa; phylum Arthropoda; class Malacostraca; order Decapoda; family Cambaridae; genus Procambarus; species Procambarus clarkii. The sequence goes on along the minus strand of NW_027189154.1, from coordinate 1,634,849 downwards.
TATTGAAAAGAGGAGAAGTTCGGTTTTTATTGCATATATCGACGTTTCAGCCGGATTAGAGCGGTTTTACGTGTACATCTTCCCTCGGTAATATAAACGGAAAATCAGGAACATTTTATTTAAATGTAATGAAAATACATTGATTTTTATCATTTGTATTGGAAACAACATTGTCATATGTCTTTTCTTGGATCTAAATAATACGAAACCTCGCTCTATGATTTGAAGTTAAAATCCTCAAATATGGTTAAATGGTGACTTTTTTCACGTTTTTCATGTAGTTTGATACGACGTAAATATATTCGTTTTTACCAATATTTCGATTCTATTTCATGTAGTATCACAATATGTGATTTGGCCTTCAAATCTCAGAATTTCGCATAATATTGCATTTTAAGCATGTTTTCTTGCCTTTTGTTTCGAACGAAAAATCATCGAATTTAGCAATATTTTGACGTTTATCATCCCCTTTTCCTTTATGTGACTTAAACAAAATATCATCGAATTAGGCAATATTTTGCCGTTTTCCACGTTTTTGTGAATTTTCAGTCTATGGGTATTAATTCATATATATATACGATAAAAATGATGCAAACCTATAATTGATTAGATAATAACCTTAAATATTTCATTTTCAATCATCTATTTGTTTCTCGTTAAAATACTGAGTAAGATATTGAAAAGGGGAGAAGTTCGGTTTTAATTGCATATATCGACGTTTCAGCCGGATTAGAGCGGTTTTACGTGTACATCTTCCCTCGGTAATATAAACGGAAAATCAGGAACATTTTTGTTAATTCTAATGAAAACATATTGATTTTTATCATTTGTATTGGAAACAGCATTGTCATAAGTCTTTTCTTGGATCTAAACAATACGAAACCTCTCTCTATGATTTGAAGTTAAAATCCTCAAATATGGTTAAATAGTGACTTTTTTCACGTTTTTCATGTAGTTTGATACTACGTAAATATATTCATTTTAACCAATATTTCGATTCTATTTCATGTAGTATCACGATATGTGATTTGGCCTTCAAATCTCAGAATTTTGCATAATATTGCATTTTAAGCAAGTTTTCTTGCATTTTGTTTTGTACGAAAAATCATCGAATTTAGCAATATTTTGACGTTTATCGTCCAGTTCCTTTATGCGACTTAAACAAAATATCATCGAATTTGGCAATATTTTGCCGTTTTTCCACGTTTTTGGGAATTTTCAGTCTATAGGTATTAATTTTATATATATAAGATAAAAATGATGCAAACACATAATTGATTAGATAATAACCTTAAATACTTCATTTTCAATCAACTATTTGTTTCTCGTTAAAATACTGAGTAAGATATTGAAAAGGGGAGAAGTTCTGTTTTTATTGCATCGATGTTTGACGTTGTATCGACGTTTCAGCCGGAATAGAGCGATTTTCGTGTACATCTTCCATCGGTAATATAAACGGAAAATAGGGAACATTTTAGTTAATTCTAATGAAAACACATTGATTTTTATCATTTGTATTGGAAACAACATTGTCATATGTCTATTCTTGGATCTAAATAATACGAAACCTCGCTCTATGATTTGAAGTTAAAATCCTCAAATATGGTTATATATTGACTTTTTTCACGTTTTTCATGTAGTTTGATACTACGTAAATATATTCATTTTTATCAATATTTCGATTCTATTTCATTTAGTATCACGATATGTGATTTGGCCTTCAAATCTCAGAATTTCGAATAATATTGCATTTTAAGTAAGTTTTCTTGCATTTTGTTTTGTACGAAAAATCATCAAATTTAGCAATATTTTGACGTTTATCATCCCCTTTTCCTTTATGCGACTTAAACAAAATATCATCGAATTAGGCAATATTTTGCCGTTTTTCCACGTTTTTGTGAATTTTCAGTCTATAGGTATTAATTCATTATATATACGATAAAAATGATGCAAACACATAATTGATTAGATAATAACCTTAAATACTTCATTTGCAATCAACTATTTGTTTCTCGTTAAAATACTGAGTAAGATATTGAAAAGGGGAGAAGTTCTGTTTTTATTGCATATATCGACGTTTTAGCCGGAATAGAGCGATTTTCGTGTACATCTTCCATCGGTAATATAAACGGAAAATCAGGAACATTTTAGTTAATTCTAATGAAAACACATTGATTTTTATCATTTGTATTGGAAACAACATTGTCATTTGTCTTTTCTTGGATCTAAATAATACGAAACCTCGCTCTATGATTTGAAGTTAAAATCCTCAAATATAGTTAAATAGTGACTTTTTCACGTTTTTCAAGTAGTTTGATATTACGTAAATATATTCATTTTTACCAATATTTCCATACTATTTCATGTAGTATCACGATATGTGATTTGGCCTTCAAATCTCAGAATTTCGCATAATATTGCATTTTAAGCAAGTTTTCTTGCATTTTGTTTCGTACGAAAAATCATCGAATTTAGCAATATTTTGACGTTTATCATCCCCTTTTCCTTTATGTGACTTAAACAAAATATCATCGAATTAGGCAATATTTTGCCGATTTCCACGTTTTTGTGAATTTTCAGTCTATGGGTATTAATTCATATATATACGACAAAAATTATGCAAACACATAATTGATTAGATAATAACCTTAAATACTTCATTTTCAATCATCTATTTGTTTCTCGTTAAAATACTGAGTAAGATATTGAAAAGAGGAGAAGTTCGGTTTTTATTGCATATATCGACGTTTCAGCCGGATTAGAGCGGTTTTACGTGTACATCTTCCCTCGGTAATATAAACGGAAAATCAGGAACATTTTATTTAAATGTAATGAAAATACATTGATTTTTATCATTTGTATTGGAAACAACATTGTCATATGTCTTTTCTTGGATCTAAATAATACGAAACCTCGCTCTATGATTTGAAGTTAAAATCCTCAAATATGGTTAAATGGTGACTTTTTTCACGTTTTTCATGTAGTTTGATACTACGTAAATATAATAATTTTTACCAATATTTCGATACTATATCATGTAGTATCACGATATGTGATTTGGCCTTCAAATCTCAGAATTTCGAATAATATTGCATTTTAAGCAAGTTTTCTTGCATTTTGTTTCGTACGAAAAATCATCGAATTTAGCAATATTTTGACGTTTATCATCCCCTTTTCCTTTATGTGACTTAAACAAAATATCATCGAATTAGGCAATATTTTGCCGTTTTCCACGTTTTTGTGAATTTTCAGTCTATGGGTATTAATTCATATATATACGACAAAAATTATGCAAACACATAATTGATTAGATAATAACCTTAAATACTTCATTTTCAATCATCTATTTGTTTCTCGTTAAAATACTGAGTAAGATATTGAAAAGAGGAGAAGTTCGGTTTTGATTGCATATATCGACGTTTCAGCCGGATTAGAGCGGTTTTACGTGTACATCTTCCCTCGGTAATATAAACGGAAAATCAGGAACATTTTTGTTAATTCTAATGAAAACATATTGATTTTTATCATTTGTATTGGAAACAGCATTGTCATAAGTCTTTTCTTGGATCTAAACAATACGAAACCTCTCTCTATGATTTGAAGTTAAAATCCTCAAATATGGTTAAATAGTGACTTTTTTCACGTTTTTCATGTAGTTTGATACTACGTAAATATATTCATTTTAACCAATATTTCGATTCTATTTCATGTAGTATCACGATATGTGATTTGGCCTTCAAATCTCAGAATTTTGCATAATATTGCATTTTAAGCAAGTTTTCTTGCATTTTGTTTTGTACGAAAAATCATCGAATTTAGCAATATTTTGACGTTTATCGTCCAGTTCCTTTATGCGACTTAAACAAAATATCATCGAATTTGGCAATATTTTGCCGTTTTTCCACGTTTTGGGGAATTTTTAGTCTATAGGTATTAATTTTATATATATAAGATAAAAATGATGCAAACACATAATTGATTAGATAATAACCTTAAATACTTCATTTTCAATCAACTATTTGTTTCTCGTTAAAATACTGAGTAAGATATTGAAAAGGGGAGAAGTTCTGTTTTTATTGCATCGATGTTTGACGTTGTATCGACGTTTCAGCCGGAATAGAGCGATTTTCGTGTACATCTTCCATCGGTAATATAAACGGAAAATCAGGAACATTTTAGTTAATTCTAATGAAAACACATTGATTTTTATCATTTGTATTGGAAACAACATTGTCATATGTCTATTCTTGGATCTAAATAATACGAAACCTCGCTCTATGATTTGAAGTTAAAATCCTCAAATATGGTTATATATTGACTTTTTTCACGTTTTTCATGTAGTTTGATACTACGTAAATATATTCATTTTTATCAATATTTCGATTCTATTTCATTTAGTATCACGATATGTGATTTGGCCTTCAAATCTCAGAATTTCGCATAATATTGCATTTTAAGTAAGTTTTCTTGCATTTTGTTTTGTACGAAAAATCATCAAATTTAGCAATATTTTGACGTTTATCATCCCCTTTTCCTTTATGCGACTTAAACAAAATATCATCGAATTAGGCAATATTTTGCCGTTTTTCCACGTTTTTGTGAATTTTCAGTCTATAGGTATTAATTCATTATATATACGATAAAAATGATGCAAACACATAATTGATTAGATAATAACCTTAAATACTTCATTTGCAATCAACTATTTGTTTCTCGTTAAAATACTGAGTAAGATATTGAAAAGGGGAGAAGTTCTGTTTTTATTGCATATATCGACGTTTTAGCCGGAATAGAGCGATTTTCGTGTACATCTTCCATCGGTAATATAAACGGAAAATCAGGAACATTTTAGTTAATTCTAATGAAAACACATTGATTTTTATCATTTGTATTGGAAACAACATTGTCATTTGTCTTTTCTTGGATCTAAATAATACGAAACCTCGCTCTATGATTTGAAGTTAAAATCCTCAAATATAGTTAAATAGTGACTTTTTCACGTTTTTCAAGTAGTTTGATATTACGTAAATATATTCATTTTTACCAATATTTCCATACTATTTCATGTAGTATCACGATATGTGATTTGGCCTTCAAATCTCAGAATTTCGCATAATATTGCATTTTAAGCAAGTTTTCTTGCATTTTGTTTCGTACGAAAAATCATCGAATTTAGCAATATTTTGACGTTTATCATCCCCTTTTCCTTTATTTGACTTAAACAAAATATCATCGAATTAGGCAATATTTTGCCGATTTCCACGTTTTTGTGAATTTTCAGTCTATGGGTATTAATTCATATATATACGACAAAAATTATGCAAACACATAATTGATTAGATAATAACCTTAAATACTTCATTTTCAATCATCTATTTGTTTCTCGTTAAAATACTGAGTAAGATATTGAAAAGAGGAGAAGTTCGGTTTTTATTGCATATATCGACGTTTCAGCCGGATTAGAGCGGTTTTACGTGTACATCTTCCCTCGGTAATATAAACGGAAAATCAGGAACATTTTATTTAAATGTAATGAAAATACATTGATTTTTATCATTTGTATTGGAAACAACATTGTCATATGTCTTTTCTTGGATCTAAATAATACGAAACCTCGCTCTATGATTTGAAGTTAAAATCCTCAAATATGGTTAAATGGTGACTTTTTTCACGTTTTTCATGTAGTTTGATACTACGTAAATATATTAATTTTTACCAATATTTCGATACTATATCATGTAGTATCACGATATGTGATTTGGCCTTCAAATCTCAGAATTTCGAATAATATTGCATTTTAAGCAAGTTTTCTTGCATTTTGTTTCGTACGAAAAATCATCGAATTTAGCAATATTTTGACGTTTATCATCCCCTTTTCCTTTATGTGACTTAAACAAAATATCATCGAATTAGGCAATATTTTGCCGTTTTCCACGTTTTTGTGAATTTTCAGTCTATGGGTATTAATTCATATATATACGACAAAAATTATGCAAACACATAATTGATTAGATAATAACCTTAAATACTTCATTTTCAATCATCTATTTGTTTCTCGTTAAAATACTGAGTAAGATATTGAAAAGAGGAGAAGTTCGGTTTTTATTGCATATATCGACGTTTCAGCCGGATTAGAGCGGTTTTACGTGTACATCTTCCCTCGGTAATATAAACGGAAAATCAGGAACATTTTATTTAAATGTAATGAAAATACATTGATTTTTATCATTTGTATTGGAAACATCATTGTCATATGTCTTTTCTTGGATCTAAATAATACGAAACCTCGCTCTATGATTTGAAGTTAAAATCCTCAAATATGGTTAAATGGTGACTTTTTTCACGTTTTTCATGTAGTTTGATACTACGTAAATATATTCATTTTTACCAATATTTCGATTCTATTTCATGTAGTATGACAATATGTGATTTGGCCTTCAAATCTCAGAATTTCGCATAATATTGCATTTTAAGCATGTTTTCTTGCCTTTTGTTTCGAACGAAAAATCATCGAATTTAGCAATATTTTGACGTATATCATCCCCTTTTCCTTTATGTGACTTAAACAAAATATCATCGAATTAGGCAATATTTTGCCGTTTTCCACGTTTTTGTGAATTTTCAGTCTATGGGTATTAATTCATATATATATACAATAAAAATGATGCATACCTATAATTGATTAGATAATAACCTTAAATAATTCATTTTCAATCATCTATTTGTTTCTCGTTAAAATACTGAGTAAGATATTGAAAAGGGGAGAAGTTCGGTTTTGATTGCATATATCAACGTTTCAGCCGGATTAGAGCGGTTTTACGTGTACATCTTCCCTCGGTAATATAAACGGAAAATCAGAAACATTTTAGTTAATTCTAATGAAAACACATTGATTTTTATCATTTGTATTGGAAATAACATTGAAATATGTCTTTTCTTGGATCTAAATAATACGAAACCTCGCTCTATGATTTGAAGTTAAAATCCTCAAATATGGTTAAATAGTGTCTTTTTTCACGTTTTTCATGTAGTTTGATACTACGTAAATATATTCATTTTTACCAATATTTCGATTTTATTTCATGTAGTATCACGATATGTGATTTGGCCTTCAAATCTCAGAATTTTGCATAATATTGCATTTTAAGCAAGTTTTCTTGCATTTTGTTTCGTGCGAAAAATCATAGAATTTAGCAATATTTTGACGTTTATCATCCCCTTTTCCTTTATGTGACTTAAACAAAATATCATCGAATTAGGCAATATTTTGCCGTTTTTCCACGTTTTTGTGAATTTTAAGTCTATAGGTATTAATTCATTATATATACGATAAAAATGATGCAAACACATAATTGATTAGATAATAACCTTAAATACTTCATTGCAATCAACTATTTGTTTCTCGTTAAAATACTGAGTAAGATATTGAAAAGGGGAGAAGTTCTGTTTTTATTGCATATCGATGTTTTAGCCGGAATAGAGCGATTTTCGTGTACATCTTCCATCGGTAATATAAACGGAAAATCAGGAACATTTTAGTTAATTCTAATGAAAACACATTGATTTTTATCATTTGTATTGGAAACAACATTGTCATTTGTCTTTTCTTGGATCTAAATAATACGAAACCTCGCTCTATGATTTGAAGTTAAAATCCTCAAATATGGTTAAATAGTGACTTTTTTCACGTTTTTCAAGTAGTTTGATATTACGTAAATATATTCATTTATACCAATATTTCCATACTATTTCATGTAGTATCACGATATGTGATTTGGCCTTCAAATCTCAGAATTTCGCATAATATTGCATTTTAAGCAAGTTTTCTTGCATTTTGTTTCGTACGAAAAATCATCGAATTTAGCAATATTTTGACGTTTATCATCCCCTTTTCCTTTATGTGACTTAAACAAAATATCATCGAATTAGGCAATATTTTGCCGTTTTCCACGTTTTTGTGAATTTTCAGTCTATGGGTATTAATTCATATATATACGACAAAAATTATGCAAACACATAATTGATTAGATAATAACCTTAAATACTTCATTTTCAATCATCTATTTGTTTCTCGTTAAAATACTGAGTAAGATATTGAAAAGAGGAGAAGTTCGGTTTTTATTGCATATATCGACGTTTCAGCCGGATTAGAGCGGTTTTACGTGTACATCTTCCCTCGGTAATATAAACGGAAAATCAGGAACATTTTATTTAAATGTAATGAAAATACATTGATTTTTATCATTTGTATTGGAAACAACATTGTCATATGTCTTTTCTTGGATCTAAATAATACGAAACCTCGCTCTATGATTTGAAGTTAAAATCCTCACATATGGTTAAATGGTGACTTTTTTCACGTTTTTCATGTAGTTTGATACGACGTAAATATATTCATTTTTACCAATATTTCGATTCTATTTCATGTAGTATCACAATATGTGATTTGGCCTTCAAATCTCAGAATTTCGCATAATATTGCATTTTAAGCATGTTTTCTTGCCTTTTGTTTCGAACGAAAAATCATCGAATTTAGCAATATTTTGACGTTTATCATCCCCTTTTCCTTTATGTGACTTAAACAAAATATCATCGAATTAGGCAATATTTTGCCGTTTTCCACGTTTTTGTGAATTTTCAGTCTATGGGTATTAATTCATATATATATACGATAAAAATGATGCAAACCTATAATTGATTAGATAATAACCTTAAATATTTCATTTTCAATCATCTATTTGTTTCTCGTTAAAATACTGAGTAAGATATTGAAAAGGGGAGAAGTTCGGTTTTGATTGCATATATCGACGTTTCAGCCGGATTAGAGCGGTTTTACGTGTACATCTTCCCTCGGTAATATAAACGGAAAATCAGGAACATTTTTGTTAATTCTAATGAAAACATATTGATTTTTATCATTTGTATTGGAAACAGCATTGTCATAAGTCTTTTCTTGGATCTAAACAATACGAAACCTCTCTCTATGATTTGAAGTTAAAATCCTCAAATATGGTTAAATAGTGACTTTTTTCACGTTTTTCATGTAGTTTGATACTACGTAAATATATTCATTTTTACCAATATTTCGATTCTATTTCATGTAGTATCACGATATGTGATTTGGCCTTCAAATCTCAGAATTTTGCATAATATTGCATTTTAAGCAAGTTTTCTTGCATTTTGTTTTGTACGAAAAATCATCGAATTTAGCAATATTTTGACGTTTATCGTCCAGTTCCTTTATGCGACTTAAACAAAATATCATCGAATTTGGCAATATTTTGCCGTTTTTCCACGTTTTTGGGAATTTTCAGTCTATAGGTATTAATTTTATATATATAAGATAAAAATGATGCAAACACATAATTGATTAGATAATAACCTTAAATACTTCATTTTCAATCAACTATTTGTTTCTCGTTAAAATACTGAGTAAGATATTGAAAAGGGGAGAAGTTCTGTTTTTATTGCATCGACGTTTGACGTTGTATCGACGTTTCAGCCGGAATAGAGCGATTTTCGTGTACATCTTCCATCGGTAATATAAACGGAAAATCAGGAACATTTTAGTTAATTCTAATGAAAACACATTGATTTTTATCATTTGTATTGGAAACAACATTGTCATATGTCTATTCTTGGATCTAAATAATACGAAACCTCGCTCTATGATTTGAAGTTAAAATCCTCAAATATGGTTATATATTGACTTTTTTCACGTTTTTCATGTAGTTTGATACTACGTAAATATATTAATTTTTATCAATATTTCGATTCTATTTCATTTAGTATCACGATATGTGATTTGGCCTTCAAATCTCAGAATTTCGCATAATATTGCATTTTAAGTAAGTTTTCTTGCATTTTGTTTTGTACGAAAAATCATCAAATTTAGCAATATTTTGACGTTTATCATCCCCTTTTCCTTTATGCGACTTAAACAAAATATCATCGAATTAGGCAATATTTTGCCGTTTTTCCACGTTTTTGTGAATTTTCAGTCTATAGGTATTAATTCATTATATATACGATAAAAATGATGCAAACACATAATTGATTAGATAATAACCTTAAATACTTCATTTGCAATCAACTATTTGTTTCTCGTTAAAATACTGAGTAAGATATTGAAAAGGGGAGAAGTTCTGTTTTTATTGCATATATCGACGTTTTAGCCGGAATAGAGCGATTTTCGTGTACATCTTCCATCGGTAATATAAACGGAAAATCAGGAACATTTTAGTTAATTCTAATGAAAACACATTGATTTTTATCATTTGTATTGGAAACAACATTGTCATTTGTCTTTTCTTGGATCTAAATAATACGAAACCTCGCTCTATGATTTGAAGTTAAAATCCTCAAATATAGTTAAATAGTGACTTTTTTCACGTTTTTCAAGTAGTTTGATATTACGTAAATATATTCATTTTTACCAATATTTCCATACTATTTCATGTAGTATCACGATATGTGATTTGGCCTTCAAATCTCAGAATTTCGCATAATATTGCATTTTAAGCAAGTTTTCTTGCATTTTGTTTCGTACGAAAAATCATCGAATTTAGCAATATTTTGACGTTTATCATCCCCTTTTCCTTTATGTGACTTAAACAAAATATCATCGAATTAGGCAATATTTTGCCGATTTCCACGTTTTTGTGAATTTTCAGTCTATGGGTATTAATTCATATATATACGACAAAAATTATGCAAACACATAATTGATTAGATAATAACCTTAAATACTTCATTTTCAATCATCTATTTGTTTCTCGTTAAAATACTGAGTAAGATATTGAAAAGAGGAGAAGTTCGGTTTTTATTGCATATATCGACGTTTCAGCCGGATTAGAGCGGTTTTACGTGTACATCTTCCCTCGGTAATATAAACGGAAAATCAGGAACATTTTATTTAAATGTAATGAAAATACATTGATTTTTATCATTTGTATTGGAAACAACATTGTCATATGTCTTTTCTTGGATCTAAATAATACGAAACCTCGCTCTATGATTTGAAGTTAAAATCCTCAAATATGGTTAAATGGTGACTTTTTTCACGTTTTTCATGTAGTTTGATACTACGTAAATATATTAATTTTTACCAATATTTCGATACTATATCATGTAGTATCACGATATGTGATTTGGCCTTCAAATCTCAGAATTTCGAATAATATTGCATTTTAAGCAAGTTTTCTTGCATTTTGTTTCGTACGAAAAATCATCGAATTTAGCAATATTTTGACGTTTATCATCCCCTTTTCCTTTATGTGACTTAAACAAAATATCATCGAATTAGGCAATATTTTGCCGTTTTCCACGTTTTTGTGAATTTTCAGTCTATGGGTATTAATTCATATATATACGACAAAAATTATGCAAACACATAATTGATTAGATAATAACCTTAAATACTTCATTTTCAATCATCTATTTGTTTCTCGTTAAAATACTGAGTAAGATATTGAAAAGAGGAGAAGTTCGGTTTTTATTGCATATATCGACGTTTCAGCCGGATTAGAGCGGTTTTACGTGTACATCTTCCCTCGGTAATATAAACGGAAAATCAGGAACATTTTATTTAAATGTAATGAAAATACATTGATTTTTATCATTTGTATTGGAAACATCATTGTCATATGTCTTTTCTTGGATCTAAATAATACGAAACCTCGCTCTATGATTTGAAGTTAAAATCCTCAAATATGGTTAAATGGTGACTTTTTTCACGTTTTTCATGTAGTTTGATACTACGTAAATATATTCATTTTTACCAATATTTCGATTCTATTTCATGTAGTATGACAATATGTGATTTGGCCTTCAAATCTCAGAATTTCGCATAATATTGCATTTTAAGCATGTTTTCTTGCCTTTTGTTTCGAACGAAAAATCATCGAATTTAGCAATATTTTGACGTATATCATCCCCTTTTCCTTTATGTGACTTAAACAAAATATCATCGAATTAGGCAATATTTTGCCGTTTTCCACGTTTTTGTGAATTTTCAGTCTATGGGTATTAATTCATATATATATACAATAAAAATGATGCATACCTATAATTGATTAGATAATAACCTTAAATAATTCATTTTCAATCATCTATTTGTTTCTCGTTAAAATACTGAGTAAGATATTGAAAAGGGGAGAAGTTCGGTTTTGATTGCATATATCAACGTTTCAGCCGGATTAGAGCGGTTTTACGTGTACATCTTCCCTCGGTAATATAAACGGAAAATCAGAAACATTTTAGTTAATTCTAATGAAAACACATTGATTTTTATCATTTGTATTGGAAATAACATTGAAATATGTCTTTTCTTGGATCTAAATAATACGAAACCTCGCTCTATGATTTGAAGTTAAAATCCTCAAATATGGTTAAATAGTGTCTTTTTTCACGTTTTTCATGTAGTTTGATACTACGTAAATATATTCATTTTTACCAATATTTCGATTTTATTTCATGTAGTATCACGATATGTGATTTGGTCTTCAAATCTCAGAATTTTGCATAATATTGCATTTTAAGCAAGTTTTCTTGCATTTTGTTTCGTGCGAAAAATCATAGAATTTAGCAATATTTTGACGTTTATCATCCCCTTTTCCTTTATGTGACTTAAACAAAATATCATCGAATTAGGCAATATTTTGCCGTTTTTCCACGTTTTTGTGAATTTTCAGTCTATAGGTATTAATTCATTATATATACGATAAAAATGATGCAAACACATAATTGATTAGATAATAACCTTAAATACTTCATTGCAATCAACTATTTGTTTCTCGTTAAAATACTGAGTAAGATATTGAAAAGGGGAGAAGTTCTGTTTTTATTGCATATCGATGTTTTAGCCGGAATAGAGCGATTTTCGTGTACATCTTCCATCGGTAATATAAACGGAAAATCAGGAACATTTTAGTTAATTCTAATGAAAACACATTGATTTTTATCATTTGTATTGGAAACAACATTGTCATTTGTCTTTTCTTGGATCTAAATAATACGAAACCTCGCTCTATGATTTGAAGTTAAAATCCTCAAATATGGTTAAATAGTGACTTTTTTCACGTTTTTCAAGTAGTTTGATATTACGTAAATATATTCATTTTTACCAATATTTCCATACTATTTCATGTAGTATCACGAAATGTGATTTGGCCTTCAAATCTCAGAATTTCGCATAATATTGCATTTTAAGCAAGTTTTCTTGCATTTTGTTTCGTACGAAAAATCATCGAATTTAGCAATATTTTGACGTTTATCATCCCCTTTTCCTTTATGTGACTTAAACAAAATATCATCGAATTAGGCAATATTTTGCCGTTTTCCACGTTTTTGTGAATTTTCAGTCTATGGGTATTAATTCATATATATACGACAAAAATTATGCAAACACATAATTGATTAGATAATAACCTTAAATACTTCATTTTCAATCATCTATTTGTTTCTCGTTAAAATACTGAGTAAGATATTGAAAAGAGGAGAAGTTCGGTTTTTATTGCATATATCGACGTTTCAGCCGGATTAGAGCGGTTTTACGTGTACATCTTCCCTCGGTAATATAAACGGAAAATCAGGAACATTTTATTTAAATGTAATGAAAATACATTGATTTTTATCATTTGTATTGGAAACAACATTGTCATATGTCTTTTCTTGGATCTAAATAATACGAAACCTCGCTCTATGATTTGAAGTTAAAATCCTCAAATATGGTTAAATGGTGACTTTTTTCACGTTTTTCATGTAGTTTGATACGACGTAAATATATTCATTTTTACCAATATTTCGATTCTATTTCATGTAGTATCACAATATGTGATTTGGCCTTCAAATCTCAGAATTTCGCATAATATTGCATTTTAAGCATGTTTTCTTGCCTTTTGTTTCGAACGAAAAATCATCGAATTTAGCAATATTTTGACGTTTATCATCCCCTTTTCCTTTATGTGACTTAAACAAAATATCATCGAATTAGGCAATATTTTGCCGTTTTCCACGTTTTTGTGAATTTTCAGTCTATGGGTATTAATTCATATATATATACGATAAAAATGATGCAAACCTATAATTGATTAGATAATAACCTTAAATATTTCATTTTCAATCATCTATTTGTTTCTCGTTAAAATACTGAGTAAGATATTGAAAAGGGGAGAAGTTCGGTTTTGATTGCATATATCGACGTTTCAGCCGGATTAGAGCGGTTTTACGTGTACATCTTCCCTCGGTAATATAAACGGAAAATAAGGAACATTTTTGTTAATTCTAATGAAAACATATTGATTTTTATCATTTGTATTGGAAACAGCATTGTCATAAGTCTTTTCTTGGATCTAAACAATACGAAACCTCTCTCTATGATTTGAAGTTAAAATCCTCAAATATGGTTAAATAGTGACTTTTTTCACGTTTTTCATGTAGTTTGATACTACGTAAATATATTCATTTTTACCAATATTTCGATTCTATTTCATGTAGTATCACGATATGTGATTTGGCCTTCAAATCTCAGAATTTTGCATAATATTGCATTTTAAGCAAGTTTTCTTGCATTTTGTTTTGTACGAAAAATCATCGAATTTAGCAATATTTTGACGTTTATCGTCCAGTTCCTTTATGCGACTTAAACAAAATATCATCGAATTTGGCAATATTTTGCCGTTTTTCCACGTTTTTGGGAATTTTCAGTCTATAGGTATTAATTTTATATATATAAGATAAAAATGATGCAAACACATAATTGATTAGATAATAACCTTAAATACTTCATTTTCAATCAACTATTTGTTTCTCGTTAAAATACTGAGTAAGATATTGAAAAGGGGAGAAGTTCTGTTTTTATTGCATCGACGTTTGACGTTGTATCGACGTTTCAGCTGGAATAGAGCGATTTTCGTGTACATCTTCCATCGGTAATATAAACGGAAAATCAGGAACATTTTAGTTAATTCTAATGAAAACACATTGATTTTTATCATTTGTATTGGAAACAACATTGTCATTTGTCTTTTCTTGGATCTAAATAATACGAAACCTCGCTCTATGATTTGAAGTTAAAATCCTCAAATATGGTTAAATAGTGACTTTTTTCACGTTTTTCAAGTAGTTTGATATTACGTAAATATATTCATTTTTACCAATATTTCCATACTATTTCATGTAGTATCACGATATGTGATTTGGTCTTCAAATCTCAGAATTTCGCATAATATTGCATTTTAAGCAAGTTTTCTTGCATTTTGTTTCGTACGAAAAATCATCGAATTTAGCAATATTTTGACGTTTATCATCCCCTTTTCCTTTATGTGACTTAAACAAAATATCATCGAATTAGGCAATATTTTGCCGTTTTCCACGTTTTTGTGAATTTTCAATCTATGGGTATTAATTCATATATATACGACAAAAATTATGCAAACACATAATTGATTAGATAATAACCTTAAATACTTCATTTTCAATCATCTATTTGTTTCTCGTTAAAATACTGAGTAAGATATTGAAAAGAGGAGAAGTTCGGTTTTTATTGCATATATCGACGTTTCAGCCGGATTAGAGCGGTTTTACGTGTACATCTTCCCTCGGTAATATAAACGGAAAATCAGGAACATTTTATTTAAATGTAATGAAAATACATTGATTTTTATCATTTGTATTGGAAACAACATTGTCATATGTCTTTTCTGGGATCTAAATAATACGAAACCTCGCTCTATGATTTGAAGTTAAAATCCTCAAATATGGTTAAATGGTGACTTTTTTCACGTTTTTCATGTAGTTTGATACGACGTAAATATATTCATTTTTACCAATATTTCGATTCTATTTCATGTAGTATGTGATTTATGTGATTTGGCCTTCAAATCTCAGAATTTCGCATAATATTGCATTTTAAGCATGTTTTCTTGCCTTTTGTTTCGAACGAAAAATCATCGAATTTAGCAATATTTTGACGTTTATCATCCCCTTTTCCTTTATGTGACTTAAACAAAATATCATCGAATTAGGCAATATTTTGCCGTTTTCCACGTTTTTGTGAATTTTCAGTCTATGGGTATTAATTCATTATATATACGATAAAAATGATGCAAACACATAATTGATTAGATAATAACCTTAAATACTTCATTTGCAATCAACTATTTGTTTCTCGTTAAAATACTGAGTAAGATATTGAAAAGGGGAGAAGTTCTGTTTTTATTGCATATATCGACGTTTTAGCCGGAATAGAGCGATTTTCGTGTACATCTTCCATCGGTAATATAAACGGAAAATCAGGAACATTTTAGTTAATTCTAATGAAAACACATTGATTTTTATCATTTGTATTGGAAACAACATTGTCATTTGTCTTTTCTTGGATCTAAATAATACGAAACCTCGCTCTATGATTTGAAGTTAAAATCCTCAAATATAGTTAAATAGTGACTTTTTTCACGTTTTTCAAGTAGTTTGATATTACGTAAATATATTCATTTTTACCAATATTTCCATACTATTTCATGTAGTATCACGATATGTGATTTGGCCTTCAAATCTCAGAATTTCGCATAATATTGCATTTTAAGCAAGTTTTCTTGCATTTTGTTTCGTACGAAAAATCATCGAATTTAGCAATATTTTGACGTTTATCATCCCCTTTTCCTTTATGTGACTTAAACAAAATATCATCGAATTAGGCAATATTTTGCCGTTTTCCACGTTTTTGTGAATTTTCAGTCTATGGGTATTAATTCATATATATATACGATAAAAATGATGCAAACCTATAATTGATTAGATAATAACCTTAAATATTTCATTTTCAATCATCTATTTGTTTCTCGTTAAAATACTGAGTAAGATATTGAAAAGGGGAGAAGTTCGGTTTAGATTGCATATATCGACGTTTCAGCCGGATTAGAGCGGTTTTACGTGTACATCTTCCCTCGGTAATATAAACGGAAAATCAGGAACATTTTTGTTAATTCTAATGAAAACATATTGATTTTTATCATTTGTATTGGAAACAGCATTGTCATAAGTCTTTTCTTGGATCTAAACAATACGAAACCTCTCTCTATGATTTGAAGTTAAAATCCTCAAATATGGTTAAATAGTGACTTTTTTCACGTTTTTCATGTATTTTGATACTACGTAAATATATTCATTTTTACCAATATTTCGATTCTATTTCATGTAGTATCACGATATGTGATTTGGCCTTCAAATCTCAGAATTTTGCATAATATTGCATTTTAAGCAAGTTTTCTTGTATTTTGTTTTGTACGAAAAATCATCGAATTTAGCAATATTTTGACGTTTATCGTCCAGTTCCTTTATGCGACTTAAACAAAATATCATCGAATTTGGCAATATTTTGCCGTTTTTCCACGTTTTTGGGAATTTTCAGTCTATAGGTATTAATTCATTATATATAAGATAAAAATGATGCAAACACATAATTGATTAGATAATAACCTTAAATACTTCATTTTCAATCAACTATTTGTTTCTCGTTAAAATACTGAGTAAGATATTGAAAAGGGGAGAAGTTCTGTTTTTATTGCATCGACGTTTGACGTTGTTTCGACGTTTCAGCCGGAATAGAGCGATTTTCGTGTACATCTTCCATCGGTAATATAAACGGAAAATCAGGAACATTTTAGTTAATTCTTATGAAAACACATTGATTTTTATCATTTGTATTGGAAACAACATTGTCATATGTCTATTCTTGGATCTAAATAATACGAAACCTCGCTCTATGATTTGAAGTTAAAATCCTCAAATATGGTTATATATTGACTTTTTTCACGTTTTTCATGTAGTTTGATACTACGTAAATATATTCATTTTTATCAATATTTCGATTCTATTTCATTTAGTATCACGATATGTGATTTGGCCTTCAAATCTCAGAATTTCGCATAATATTGCATTTTAAGTAAGTTTTCTTGCATTTTGTTTTGTACGAAAAATCATCAAATTTAGCAATATTTTGACGTTTATCATCCCCTTTTCCTTTATGCGACTTAAACAAAATATCATCGAATTAGGCAATATTTTGCCGTTTTTCCACGTTTTTGTGAATTTTCAGTCTATAGGTATTAATTCATTATATATACGATAAAAATGATGCAAACACATAATTGATTAGATAATAACCTTAAATACTTCATTTGCAATCAACTATTTGTTTCTCGTTAAAATACTGAGTAAGATATTGAAAAGGGGAGAAGTTCTGTTTTTATTGCATATATCGACGTTTTAGCCGGAATAGAGCGATTTTCGTGTACATCTTCCATCGGTAATATAAACGGAAAATCAGGAACATTTTAGTTAATTCTAATGAAAACACATTGATTTTTATCATTTGTATTGGAAACAACATTGTCATTTGTCTTTTCTTGGATCTAAATAATACGAAACCTCCCTCTATGATTTGAAGTTAAAATCCTCAAATATGGTTAAATAGTGACTTTTTCACGTTTTTCATGTAGTTTGATATTACGTAAATATATTCATTTTTACCAATATTTCGATACTATTTCATGTAGTATCACGATATGTGATTTGGCCTTCAAATCTCAGAATTTCGCATAAAATTGCATTTTAAGCAAGTTTTCTTGCATTTTGTTTCGTACGAAAGATCATCGAATTTAGCAATTTTTGACGTTTATCATCTCCTTTTCCTTTATGTGACTTAAACAAAATATCATCGAATTAGGCAATATTTTGCCGTTTTCCACGTTTTCGTGAATTTTCAGTCTATGGGTATTAATTCATATATATACGACAAAAATTATGCAAACACATAATTGATTAGATAATAACCTTAAATACTTCATTTTCAATCATCTATTTGTTTCTCGTTAAAATACTGAGTAAGATATTGAAAAGAGGAGAAGTTCGGTTTTTATTGCATATATCGATGTTTCAGCCGGATTAGAGCGGTTTTACGTGTACATCTTCCCTCGGTAATATAAACGGAAAATCAGGAACATTTTATTTAATTGTAATGAAAATACATTGATTTTTATCATTTGTATTGGAAATAACATTGTCATATGTCTTTTCTTGGATCTAAATTATACGAAACCTCGCTCTATGATTTGAAGTTAAAATCCTCAAATATGGTTAAATGGTGACTTTTTTCACGTTTTTCATGTAGTTTGATACTACGTAAATATATTAATTTTTACCAATATTTCGATACTATATCATGTAGTATCACGATATGTGATTTGGCCTTCAAATCTCAGAATTTCGAATAATATTGCATTTTAAGCAAGTTTTCTTGCATTTTGTTTCGTACGAAAAATCATCGAATTTAGCAATATTTTGACGTTTATCATCCCCTTTTCCTTTATGTGACTTAAACAAAATATCATCGAATTAGGCAATATTTTGCCGTTTTCCACGTTTTTGTGAATTTTCAGTCTATGGGTATTAATTCATATATATATACGATAAAAATGATGCAAACCTATAATTGATTAGATAATAACCTTAAATATTTCATTTTCAATCATCTATTTGTTTCTCGTTAAAATACTGAGTAAGATATTGAAAAGGGGAGAAGTTCGGTTTAGATTGCATATATCGACGTTTCAGCCGGATTAGAGCGGTTTTACGTGTACATCTTCCCTCGGTAATATAAACGGAAAATCAGGAACATTTTTGTTAATTCTAATGAAAACATATTGATTTTTATCATTTGTATTGGAAACAGCATTGTCATAAGTCTTTTCTTGGATCTAAACAATACGAAACCTCTCTCTATGATTTGAAGTTAAAATCCTCAAATATGGTTAAATAGTGACTTTTTTCACGTTTTTCATGTATTTTGATACTACGTAAATATATTCATTTTTACCAATATTTCGATTCTATTTCATGTAGTATCACGATATGTGATTTGGCCTTCAAATCTCAGAATTTTGCATAATATTGCATTTTAAGCAAGTTTTCTTGCATTTTGTTTTGTACGAAAAATCATCGAATTTAGCAATATTTTGACGTTTATCGTCCAGTTCCTTTATGCGACTTAAACAAAATATCATCGAATTTGGCAATATTTTGCCGTTTTTCCACGTTTTTGGGAATTTTCAGTCTATAGGTATTAATTCATTATATATAAGATAAAAATGATGCAAACACATAATTGATTAGATAATAACCTTAAATACTTCATTTTCAATCAACTATTTGTTTCTCGTTAAAATACTGAGTAAGATATTGAAAAGGGGAGAAGTTCTGTTTTTATTGCATCGACGTTTGACGTTGTTTCGACGTTTCAGCCGGAATAGAGCGATTTTCGTGTACATCTTCCATCGGTAATATAAACGGAAAATCAGGAACATTTTAGTTAATTCTTATGAAAACACATTGATTTTTATCATTTGTATTGGAAACAACATTGTCATATGTCTATTCTTGGATCTAAATAATACGAAACCTCGCTCTATGATTTGAAGTTAAAATCCTCAAATATGGTTATATATTGACTTTTTTCACGTTTTTCATGTAGTTTGATACTACGTAAATATATTCATTTTTATCAATATTTCGATTCTATTTCATTTAGTATCACGATATGTGATTTGGCCTTCAAATCTCAGAATTTCGCATAATATTGCATTTTAAGTAAGTTTTCTTGCATTTTGTTTTGTACGAAAAATCATCAAATTTAGCAATATTTTGACGTTTATCATCCCCTTTTCCTTTATGCGACTTAAACAAAATATCATCGAATTAGGCAATATTTTGCCGTTTTTCCACGTTTTTGTGAATTTTCAGTCTATAGGTATTAATTCATTATATATACGATAAAAATGATGCAAACACATAATTGATTAGATAATAACCTTAAATACTTCATTTGCAATCAACTATTTGTTTCTCGTTAAAATACTGAGTAAGATATTGAAAAGGGGAGAAGTTCTGTTTTTATTGCATATATCGACGTTTTAGCCGGAATAGAGCGATTTTCGTGTACATCTTCCATCGGTAATATAAACGGAAAATC
The DNA here is from genome assembly GCF_040958095.1 of Procambarus clarkii. NCBI lineage: Eukaryota > Metazoa > Arthropoda > Malacostraca > Decapoda > Cambaridae > Procambarus > Procambarus clarkii. The sequence continues at coordinate 1,613,821 of NW_027189154.1, read as the reverse complement.
AGGAACATTTTAGTTAATTCTAATGAAAACACATTGATTTTTATCATTTGTATTGGAAACAACATTGTCATTTGTCTTTTCTTGGATCTAAATAATACGAAACCTCCCTCTATGATTTGAAGTTAAAATCCTCAAATATGGTTAAATAGTGACTTTTTCACGTTTTTCATGTAGTTTGATATTACGTAAATATATTCATTTTTACCAATATTTCGATACTATTTCATGTAGTATCACGATATGTGATTTGGCCTTCAAATCTCAGAATTTCGCATAAAATTGCATTTTAAGCAAGTTTTCTTGCATTTTGTTTTGTACGAAAGATCATCGAATTTAGCAATTTTTGACGTTTATCATCTCCTTTTCCTTTATGTGACTTAAACAAAATATCATCGAATTAGGCAATATTTTGCCGTTTTCCACGTTTTCGTGAATTTTCAGTCTATGGGTATTAATTCATATATATACGACAAAAATTATGCAAACACATAATTGATTAGATAATAACCTTAAATACTTCATTTCCAATCATCTATTTGTTTCTCGTTAAAATACTGAGTAAGATATTGAAAAGAGGAGAAGTTCGGTTTTTATTGCATATATCGACGTTTCAGCCGGATTAGAGCGGTTTTACGTGTACATCTTCCCTCGGTAATATAAACGGAAAATCAGGAACATTTTATTTAATTGTAATGAAAATACATTGATTTTTATCATTTGTATTGGAAATAACATTGGCATATGCCTTTTCTTGGATCTAAATTATACGAAACCTCGCTCTATGATTTGAAGTTAAAATCCTCAAATATGGTTAAATGGTGACTTTTTTCACGTTTTTCATGTAGTTTGATACTACGTAAATATATTCATTTTTACCAATATTTCGATTCTATTTCATGTAGTATCACGATATGTGATTTGGCCTTCAAATCTCAGAATTTCGCATAATATTGCATTTTAAGCATGTTTTCTTGCCTTTTGTTTCGAACGAAAAATCATCGAATTTAGCAATATTTTGACGTTTATCATCCCGTTTTCCTTTATGTGATTTAAACAAAATATCATCGAATTAGGCAATATTTTGCCGTTTTCCACGTTTTTGTGAATTTTCAGTCTATGGGTATTAATTCATATATATACGATACAAATGATGCAAACCTATAATTGATTAGATAATAACCTTAAATACTTCATTTTCAATCATCTGTTTGTTTCTCGTTATAATACTGAGTAAGATATTGAAAAGGGGAGAAGTTCGGTTTTTATTGCATATATCGACGTTTCAGCCGGATTAGAGCGGTTTTACGTGTACATCTTCCCTCGGTAATATAAGCGGAAAATCAGGAACATTTTTGTTAATTCTAATGAAAACATATTGATTTTTATCATTTGTATTGGAAACAGCATTGTCATAAGTCTTTTCTTGGATCTAAATAATACGAAACCTCTCTCTATGATTTGAAGTTAAAATCCTCAAATATGGTTAAATAGTGACTTTTTTCACGTTTTTCATGTAGTTTGATACTACGTAAATATATTCATTTTTACCAATATTTCGATTCTATTTCATGTAGTATCACGATATGTGATTTGGCCTTCAAATCTCAGAATTTCGCATAATATTGCATTTTAAGCAAGTTTTCTTGCATTTTGTTTTGTACGAAAAATCATCGAATTTAGCAATATTTTGACGTTTATCATCCCCTTTTCCTTTATGTGACTTAAACAAAATATCATCGAATTAGGCAATATTTTGCCGTTTTCCACGTTTTTGTGAATTTTCAGTCTATGGGTATTAATTCATATATATACGACAAAAATTATGCAAACACATAATTGATTAGATAATAACCTTAAATACTTCATTTGCAATCATCTATTTGTTTCTCGTTAAAATACTGAGTAAGATATTGAAAAGAGGAGAAGTTCGGTTTTTATTGCATATATCGACGTTTCAGCCGGATTAGAGCGGTTTTACGTGTACATCTTCCCTCGGTAATATAAACGGAAAATCAGGAACATTTTAGTTAATTCTAATGAAAACACATTGATTTTTATCATTTGTATTGGAAACAACATTGTCATTTGTCTTTTCTTGGATCTAAATTATACGAAACCTCGCTCTATGATTTGAAGTTAAAATCCTCAAATATGGTTAAATGGTGACTTTTTTCACGTTTTTCATGTAGTTTGATACTACGTAAATATATTCATTTTTACCAATATTTCGATTCTATTTCATGTAGTATCACGATATGTGATTTGGCCTTCAAATCTCAGAATTTCGCTTAATATTGCATTTTAAGCATGTTTTCTTGCCTTTTGTTTCGAACGAAAAATCATCGAATTTAGCAGTATTTTGACGTTTATCATCCCCTTTTCCTTTATGTGACTTAAACAAAATATCATCGAATTAGGCAATATTTTTCCGTTTTCCACGTTTTTGTGAATTTTCAGTCTATGGGTATTAATTCATATATATACGACAAAAATTATGCAAACACATAATTGATTAGATAATAACCTTAAATACTTCATTTTCAATCATCTATTTGTTTCTCGTTAAAATACTGAGTAAGATATTGAAAAGAGGAGAAGTTCGGTTTTTATTGCATATATCGACGTTTCAGCCGGATTAGAGCGGTTTTACGTGTACATCTTCCCTCGGTAATATAAACGGAAAATCAGGAACATTTTATTTAATTGTAATGAAAATACATTGATTTTTATCATTTGTATTGGAAATAACATTGGCATATGTCTTTTCTTGGATCTAAATTATACGAAACCTCGCTCTATGATTTGAAGTTAAAATCCTCAAATATGGTTAAATGGTGACTTTTTTCACGTTTTTCATGTAGTTTGATACTACGTAAATATATTCATTTTTACCAATATTTCGATTCTATTTCATGTAGTATCACGATATGTGATTTGGCCTTCAAATCTCAGAATTTCGCATAATATTGCATTTTAAGCATGTTTTCTTGCCTTTTGTTTCGAACGAAAAATCATCGAATTTAGCAATATTTTGACGTTTATCATCCCGTTTTCCTTTATGTGATTTAAACAAAATATCATCGAATTAGGCAATATTTTGCCGTTTTCCACGTTTTTGTGAATTTTCAGTCTATGGGTATTAATTCATATATATACGATACAAATGATGCAAACTTATAATTGATTAGATAATAACCTTAAATACTTCATTTTCAATCATCTGTTTGTTTCTCGTTATAATACTGAGTAAGATATTGAAAAGGGGAGAAGTTCGGTTTTTATTGCATATATCGACGTTTCAGCCGGATTAGAGCGGTTTTACGTGTACATCTTCCCTCGGTAAAATAAGCGGAAAATCAGGAACATTTTTGTTAATTCTAATGAAAACATATTGATTTTTATCATTTGTATTGGAAACAGCATTGTCATAAGTCTTTTCTTGGATCTAAATAATACGAAACCTCTCTCTATGATTTGAAGTTAAAATCCTCAAATATGGTTAAATAGTGACTTTTTTCACGTTTTTCATGTAGTTTGATACTACGTAAATATATTCATTTTTACCAATATTTCGATTCTATTTCATGTAGTATCACGATATGTGATTTGGCCTTCAAATCTCAGAATTTCGCATAATATTGCATTTTAAGCAAGTTTTCTTGCATTTTGTTTTGTACGAAAAATCATCGAATTTAGCAATATTTTGACGTTTATCATCCCCTTTTCCTTTATGTGACTTAAACAAAATATCATCGAATTAGGCAATATTTTGCCGTTTTCCACGTTTTTGTGAATTTTCAGTCTATGGGTATTAATTCATATATATACGACAAAAATTATGCAAACACATAATTGATTAGATAATAACCTTAAATACTTCATTTTCAATCATCTATTTGTTTCTCGTTAAAATACTGAGTAAGATATTGAAAAGAGGAGAAGTTCGGTTTTTATTGCATATATCGACGTTTCAGCCGGATTAGAGCGGTTTTACGTGTACATCTTCCCTCGGTAATATAAACGGAAAATCAGGAACATTTTAGTTAATTCTAATGAAAACACATTGATTTTTATCATTTGTATTGGAAACAACATTGTCATTTGTCTTTTCTTGGATCTAAATTATACGAAACCTCGCTCTATGATTTGAAGTTAAAATCCTCAAATATGGTTAAATGGTGACTTTTTTCACGTTTTTCATGTAGTTTGATACTACGTAAATATATTCATTTTTACCAATATTTCGATTCTATTTCATGTAGTATCACGATATGTGATTTGGCCTTCAAATCTCAGAATTTCGCTTAATATTGCATTTTAAGCATGTTTTCTTGCCTTTTGTTTCGAACGAAAAATCATCGAATTTAGCAGTATTTTGACGTTTATCATCCCCTTTTCCTTTATGTGACTTAAACAAAATATCATCGAATTAGGCAATATTTTTCCGTTTTCCACGTTTTTGTGAATTTTCAGTCTATGGGTATTAATTCATATATATACGACAAAAATTATGCAAACACATAATTGATTAGATAATAACCTTAAATACTTCATTTTCAATCATCTATTTGTTTCTCGTTAAAATACTGAGTAAGATATTGAAAAGAGGAGAAGTTCGGTTTTTATTGCATATATCGACGTTTCAGCCGGATTAGAGCGGTTTTACGTGTACATCTTCCCTCGGTAATATAAGCGGAAAATCAGGAACATTTTTGTTAATTCGAATGAAAACATATTGATTTTTATCATTTGTATTGGAAACAGCATTGTCATAAGTCTTTTCTTGGATCTAAATAATACGAAACCTCTCTCTATGATTTGAAGTTAAAATCCTCAAATATGGTTAAATAGTGACTTTTTTCACGTTTTTCATGTAGTTTGATACTACGTAAATATATTCATTTTTACCAATATTTCGATTCTATTTCATGTAGTATCACGATATGTGATTTGGCCTTCAAATCTCAGAATTTTGCATAATATTGCATTTTAAGCAAGTTTTCTTGCATTTTGTTTTGTACGAAAAATCATCGAATTTAGCAATATTTTGACGTTTATCGTCCCCTTTTCCTTTATGCGACTTAAACAAAATATCATCGAATTAGGCAATATTTTGCCGTTTTTCCACGTTTTTGTGAATTTTCAGTCTATAGGTATTAATTCATTATATATAAGATAAAAATGATGCAAACACATAATTGAATAGATAATAAACTTAAATACTTCATTTTCAATCAACTATTTGTTTCTCGTTAAAATACTGAGTAAGATATTGAAAAGAGGAGAAGTTCTGTTTTTATTGCATATATCGACGTTTCAGCCGGAATAGAGGGATTTTTGTGTACATCTTCCATCGGTAATATAAACGGAAAATCAGGAACATTTTAGTTAATTCTAATGAAAACACATTGATTTTTATCATTTGTATTGGAAACAACATTGTCATTTGTCTTTTCATGGATCTAAATAATACGAAACCTCGCTCTATGATTTGAAGTTAAAATCTTCAAATATGGTTAAATAGTGACTTTTTCACGTTTTTCATGTAGTTTGATATTACATAAATATATTCATTTTTACCAATATTTCGATACTATTTCATGTAGTATCACGATATGTGATTTGGCCTTCAAATCTCAGAATTTCGCATAATATTGCATTTTAAGCAAGTTTTCTTGCATTTTGTTTCGTACGAAAAATCATCGAATTTAGCAATATTTTGACGTTTATCATCCCCTTTTCCTTTATGTGACTTAAACAAAATATCATCGAATTAGGCAATATTTTGCCGTTTTCCACGTTTTTGTGGATTTTCAGTCTATGGGTATTAATTCATATATATACGATAAAAATGATGCAAACCAATAATTGATTAGATAATAACCTTAAATACTTCATTTTCAATCATCTATTTGTTTCTCTTTAAAATACTGAGTAAGATATTGAAAAGGGGAGAAGTTCGGTTTTTATTGCATATATCGACGTTTCAGCCGGATTAGAGCGGTTTTACGTGTACATCTTCCCTCGGTAATATAAACTGAAAATCAGGAACATTTTATTTAATTGTAATGAAAACACATTGATTTTTATCATTTCTATTGGACACAACATTGTCATATGTCTTTTCTTGGATCTAAATAATACGAAACCTCGCTCTATGATTTGAAGTTAAAATCCTCAAATATGGTTAAATATTGACTTATTTCACGTTTTTCATGTAGTTTGATACTACGTAAATATATTCATTTTTACCAATATTTCGATTCTATTTCATGTAGTATCACGATATGTGATTTGGCCTTCAAATCTCAGAATTTTGCATAATATTGCATTTTAAGCAAGTTTTCTTGCATTTTGTTTTGTACGAAAAATCATCGAATTTAGCAATATTTTGACGTTTATCGTCCCCTTTTCCTTTATGCGACTTAAACAAAATATCATCGAATTAGGCAATATTTTGCCGTTTTTCCACGTTTTTGTGAATTTTCAGTCTATAGGTATTAATTCATTATATATACGATAAAAATGATGCAAACACATAATTGATTAGATAATAACCTTAAATACTTAATTTGCAATCAACTATTTGTTTCTCGTTAAAATACTGAGTAAGATATTGAAAAGTGGAGAAGTTCTGTTTTTATTGCATATATCGACGTTTTAGCCGGAATAGAGCGATTTTCGTGTACATCTTCCCTCGGTAATATAAACTGAAAATCAGGAACATTTTAGTTAATTCTAATGAAAACACATTGATTTTTATCATTTGTATTGGAAACAACATTGTCATTTGTCTTTTCTTGGATCTAAATAATACGAAACCTCGCTCTATGATTTGAAGTTAAAATCCTCAAATATGGTTAAATAGTGACTTTTTCACGTTTTTCATGTAGTTTGATACTACGTAAATATATTCATTTTTATCAATATTTAGATTCTATTTCATTTAGTATCACGATATGTGATTTGGCCTTCAAATCTCAGAATTTCGCATAATATTGCATTTTAAGCAAGTTTTCTTGCATTTTGTTTCGTACGAAAAATCATCGAATTTAGCAATTTTTGACGTTTATCATCCCCTTTTCCTTTATGTGACTTAAACAAAATATCATCGAATTAGGCAATATTTTGCCGTTTTCCACGTTTTTGTGAATTTTCAGTCTATGGGTATTAATTCATATATATACGATACAAATGATGCAAACCTATAATTGATTAGATAATAACCTTAAATACTTCATTTTCAATCATCTATTTGTTTCTCGTTAAAATACTGAGTAAGATATTGAGAAGGGGAGAAGTTCGGTTTTTATTGCATATATCGACGTTTCAGCCGGATTAGAGCGGTTTTACGTGTACATCTTCCCTCGGTAATATAAGCGGAAAATCAGGAACATTTTTGTTAATTCTAATGAAAACATATTGATTTTTATCATTTGTATTGGAAACAGCATTGTCATAAGTCTTTTCTTGGATCTAAATAATATGAAACCTCTCTCTATGATTTGAAGTTAAAATCCTCAAATATGGTTAAATAGTGACTTTTTTCACGTTTTTCATGTAGTTTGATACTACGTAAATATATTCATTTTTACTAATATTTCGATTCTATTTCATGTAGTATCACGATATGTGATTTGGCCTTCAAATCTCAGAATTTCGCATGATATTGCATTTTAAGCAAGTTTTCTTGCATTTTGTTTTGTACGAAAAATCATCGAATTTAGCAATTTTTGACGTTTATCATCCCCTTTTCCTTTATGTGACTTAAACAAAATATCATCGAATTAGGCAATATTTTGCCGTTTTCCACGTTTTTGTGAATTTTCAGTCTATGGGTATTAATTCATATATATACGACAAAAATTATGCAAACACATAATTGATTAGATAATAACCTTAAATACTTCATTTTCAATCATCTATTTGTTTCTCGTTAAAATACTGAGTAAGATATTGAAAAGAGGAGAAGTTCGGTTTTTATTGCATATATCGACGTTTCAGCCGGATTAGAGCGGTTTTACGTGTACATCTTCCCTCGGTAATATAAGCGGAAAATCAGGAACATTTTTGTTAATTCTAATGAAAACATATTGATTTTTATCATTTGTATTGGAAACAGCATTGTCATAAGTCTTTTCTTGGATCTAAATAATACGAAACCTCTCTCGATGATTTGAAGTTAAAATCCTCAAATATGGTTAAATAGTGACTTTTTTCACGTTTTTCATGTAGTTTGATACTACGTAAATATATTCATTTTTACCAATAATTCGATTCTATTTCATGTAGTATCACGATATGTGATTTGGCCTTCAAATCTCAGAATTTCGCATAATATTGCATTTTAAGCAAGTTTTCTTGCATTTTGTTTTGTACGAAAAATCATCGAATTTAGCAATATTTTGACGTTTATCGTCCCCTTTTCCTTTATGCGACTTAAACAAAATATCATCGAATTAGGCAATATTTTGCCGTTTTTCCACGTTTTTGTGAATTTTCAGTCTATAGGTATTAATTCATTATATATACGATAAAAATGATGCAAACACATAATTGATTAGATAATAACCTTAAATACTTAATTTGCAATCAACTATTTGTTTCTCGTTAAAATACTGAGTAAGATATTGAAAAGGGGAGAAGTTCGGTTTTTATTGCATATATCGACGTTTCAGCCGGATTAGAGCGGTTTTACGTGTACATCTTCCCTCGGTAATATAAACTGAAAATCAGGAACATTTTAGTTAATTCTAATGAAAACACATTGATATTTATCATTTGTATTGGACACAACATTGTCATATGTCTTTTCTTGGATCTAAATAATACGAAACCTCGCTCTATGATTTGAAGTTAAAATCCTCAAATATGGTTAAATATTGACTTATTTCACGTTTTTCATGTAGTTTGATACTACGTAAATATATTCATTTTTATCAATATTTCGATTCTATTTCATTTAGTATCACGATATGTGATTTGGCCTTCAAATCTCAGAATTTCGAATAATATTGCATTTTAAGCAAGTTTTCTTGCATTTTGTTTTGTACGAAAAATCATCGAATTTAGCAATATTTTGACGTTTATCATCCCCTTTTCCTTTATGCGACTTAAACAAAATATCATCGAATTAGGCAATATTTTGCCGTTTTTCCACGTTTTTGTGAATTTTCAGTCTATAGGTATTAATTCATTATATATACGATAAAAATGATGCAAACACATAATTGATTAGAGAATAACCTTAAATACTTCATTTGCAATCAACTATTTGTTTCTCGTTAAAATACTGAGCAAGATATTGAAAAGGGGAGAAGTTCTGTTTTTATTGCATATATCGACGTTTTAGCCGGAATAGAGCGATTTTCGTGTACATCTTCCATCGGTAATATAAACGGAAAATCAGGAAGATTTTAGTTAATTCTAATGAAAACACATTGATTTTTATCATTTGTATTGGAAACAACATTGTCATTTGTCTTTTCTTGGATCTAAATAATACGAAACCTAGCTCTATGATTTGAAGTTAAAATCCTCATATATGGGTAAATAGTGACTTTTTCACGTTTTTCATGTAGTTTGATATTACGTAAATATATTCATTTTTACCAATATTTCGATACTATTTCATGTGGTATCACGATATGTGATTTGGCATTCAAATCTCAGAATTTCGCATAATATTGCATTTTAAGCAAGTTTTCTTGCATTTTGTTTCGTACGAAAAATCATCGAATTTAGCAATTTTTGACGTTTATCATCCCCTTTTCCTTTATGTGACTTAAACAAAATATCATCGAATTAGGCAATATTTTGCCGTTTTCCACGTTTTTGTGAATTTTCAGTCTATGGGTATTAATTCATATATATACGATACAAATGATGCAAACCTATAATTGATTAGATAATAACCTTAAATACTTCATTTTCAATCATCTATTTGTTTCTCGTTAAAATACTGAGTAAGATATTGAGAAGGGGAGAAGTTCGGTTTTTATTGCATATATCGACGTTTCAGCCGGATTAGAGCGGTTTTACGTGTACATCTTCCCTCGGTAATATAAGCGGAAAATCAGGAACATTTTTGTTAATTCTAATGAAAACATATTGATTTTTATCATTTGTATTGGAAACAGCATTGTCATAAGTCTTTTCTTGGATCTAAATAATACGAAACCTCTCTCTATGATTTGAAGTTAAAATCCTCAAATATGGTTAAATAGTGACTTTTTTCACGTTTTTCATGTAGTTTGATACTACGTAAATATATTCATTTTTACCAATATTTCGATTCTATTTCATGTAGTATCACGATATGTGATTTGGCCTTCAAATCTCAGAATTTCGCATAATATTGCATTTTAAGCAAGTTTTCTTGCATTTTGTTTCGTACGAAAAATCATCGAATTTAGCAATATTTTGACGTTTATCATCCCCTTTTCCTTTATGTGACTTAAACAAAATATCATCGAATTAGGCAATATTTTGCCGTTTTCCACGTTTGTGTGGATTTTCAGTCTATGGGTATTAATTCATATATATATGATAAAAATGATGCAAACCAATAATTGATTAGATAATAACCTTAAATACTTCATTTTCAATCATCTATTTGTTTGTCTTTAAAATACTGAGTAAGATATTGAAAAGGGGAGAAGTTCGGTTTTTATTGCATATATCGACGTTTCAGCCGGATTAGAGCGGTTTTACGTGTACATCTTCCCTCGGTAATATAAACTGAAAATCAGGAACATTTTAGTTAATTCTAATGAAAACACATTGATTTTTATCATTTGTATTCAACACAACATTGTCATATGTCTTTTCTTGGATCTAAATAATACGAAACCTCGCTCTATGATTTGAAGTTAAAATCCTCAAATATGGTTAAATATTGACTTATTTCACGTTTTTCATGTAGTTTGATACTACGTAAATATATTCATTTTTATCAATATTTCGATTCTATTTCATTTAGTATCACGATATGTGATTTGGCCTTCAAATCTCAGAATTTCGAATAATATTGCATTTTAAGCAAGTTTTCTTGCATTTTGTTTTGTACGAAAAATCATCGAATTTAGCAATATTTTGACGTTTATCATCCCCTTTTTCTTTATGCGACTTAAACAAAATATCATCGAATTAGGCAATATTTTGCCGTTTTTCCACGTTTTTGTGAATTTTCAGTCTATAGGTATTAATTCATTATATATACGATAAAAATGATGCAAACACATAATTGATTAGAGAATAACCTTAAATACTTCATTTGCAATCAACTATTTGTTTCTCGTTAAAATACTGAGTAAGATATTGAAAAGGGGAGAAGTTCTGTTTTTATTGCATATATCGACGTTTTAGCCGGAATAGAGCGATATTCGTGTACATCTTCCATCGGTAATATAAACGGAAAATCAGGAAGATTTTAGTTAATTCTAATGAAAACACATTGATTTTTATCATTTGAATTGGAAACAACATTGTCATTTGTCTTTTCTTGGATCTAAATAATACGAAACCTCGCTCTATGATTTGAAGTTAAAATCCTCAAATATGGTTAAATAGTGACTTTTTCACGTTTTTCATGTAGTTTGATATTACGTAAATATATTCATTTTTACCAATATTTCGATACTATTTCATGTGGTATCACGATATGTGATTTGGCCTTCAAATCTCAGAATTTCGCATAATATTGCATTTTAAGCAAGTTTTCTTGCATTTTGTTTCGTACGAAAAATCATCGAATTTAGCAATTTTTGACGTTTATCATCCCCTTTTCCTTTATGTGACTTAAACAAAATATCATCGAATTAGGCAATATTATGCCGTTTTCCACGTTTTTGTGAATTTTCAGTCTATGGGTATTAATTCATATATAAACGACAAAAATTATGCAAACACATAATTGATTAGAGAATAACCTTAAATACTTCATTTTCAATCATCTATTTGTTTCTCGTTAAAATACTGAGTAAGATATTGAAAAGAGGAGAAGTTCGGTTTTTATTGCATATATCGACGTTTCAGCCGGATTAGAGCGGTTTTACGTGTACATCTTCCCTCGGTAATATAAACGGAAAATCAGGAACATTTTATTTAATTGTAATGAAAATACATTGATTTTTATCATTTGTATTGGAAACAACATTGTCATATGTCTTTTCTTGGATCTAAATTATACGAAACCTCGCTCTATGATTTGAAGTTAAAATCCTCATATATAGTTAAATGGTGACTTTTTCACGTTTTTCATGTAGTTTGATACTACGTAAATATATTCATTTTTACCAATATTTCGATTCTATTTCATGTAGTATCACGATATGTGATTTGGCCTTCAAATCTCAGAATTTCGCATAATATTGCATTTTAAGCATGTTTTCTTGCCTTTTGTTTCGAACGAAAAATCATCGAATTTAGCAATATTTTGACGTTTATCATCCCCTTTTCCTTTATGTGACTTAAACAAAATATCATTGAATTAGGCAATATTTTGCCGTTTTCCACGTTTTTGTGAATTTTAAGTCTATGGGTATTATTTCATATATATACGATACAAATGATGCAAACCTATAATTGATTAGATAATAACCTTAAATACTTCATTTTCAATCATCTATTTGTTTCTCGTTAAAATACTGAGTAAGATATTGAAAAGGGGAGAAGTTCGGTTTTTATTGCATATATCGACGTTTCAGCGGGATTAGAGCGGTTTTACGTGTACATCTTCCCTCGGTAATATAAGCGGAAAATCAGGAACATTTTTGTTAATTCTAATGAAAACATATTGATTTTTATCATTTGTATTGGAAACAGCATTGTCATAAGTCTTTTCTTGGATCTAAATGATACGAAACCTCTCTATGATTTGAAGTTAAAATCCTCAAATATGGTTAAATAGTGACTTTTTTCACGTTTTTCATGTAGTTTGATACTACGTAAATATATTCATTTTTACCAATATTTCGATTCTATTTCATGTAGTATCACGATATGTGATTTGGCCTTCAAATCTCAGAATTTCGCATAATATTGCATTTTAAGCAAGTTTTCTTGCATTTTGTTTTGTACGAAAAATCATCGAATTTAGCAATATTTTGACGTTTATCGTCCCCTTTTCCTTTATGCGACTTAAACAAAATATCATCGAATTAGGCAATATTTTGCCGTTTTTCCACGTTTTTGTGAATTTTCAGTCTATAGGTATTAATTCATTATATATAAGATAAAAATGATGCAAACACATAATTGATTAGATAATAACCTTAAATACTTCATTTTCAATCAACTATTTGTTTCTCGTTAAAATACTGAGTAAGATATTGAAAAGAGGAGAAGTTCTGTTTTTATTGCATATATCGACGTTTCAGCCGGAATAGAGGGATTTTCGTGAACATCTTCCATCGGTAATATAAACGGAAAATCAGGAACATTTTAGTTAATTCTAATGAAAACACATTGATTTTTATCATTTGTATTGGAAACAACATTGTCATTTGTCTTTTCATGGATCTAAATAATACGAAACCTCGCTCTATGATTTGAAGTTAAAATCTTCAAATATGGTTAAATAGTGACTTTTTCACGTTTTTCATGTAGTTTGATATTACATAAATATATTCATTTTTACCAATATTTCGATACTCTTTCATGTAGTATCACGATATGTGATTTGGCCTTCAAATCTCAGAATTTCGCATAATATTGCATTTTAAGCAAGTTTTCTTGCATTTTGTTTCGTACGAAAAATCATCGAATTTAGCAATATTTTGACGTTTATCATCCCCTTTTCCTTTATGTGACTTAAACAAAATATCATCGAATTAGGCAATATTTTGCCGTTTTCCACGTTTGTGTGGATTTTCAGTCTATGGGTATTAATTCATATATATACGATAAAAATGATGCAAACCAATAATTGATTAGATAATAACCTTAAATACTTCATTTTCAATCATCTATTTGTTTCTCTTTAAAATACTGAGTAAGATATTGAAAAGGGGAGAAGTTCGGTTTTTATTGCATATATCGACGTTTCAGCCGGATTAGAGCGGTTTTACGTGTACATCTTCCCTCGGTAATATAAACTGAAAATCAGGAACATTTTAGTTAATTCTAATGAAAACACATTGATTTTTATCATTTGTATTGGACACAACATTGTCATATGTCTTTTCTTGGATCTAAATAATACGAAACCTCGCTCTATGATTTGAAGTTAAAATCCTCAAATATGGTTAAATATTGACTTATTTCACGTTTTTCATGTAGTTTGATACTACGTAAATATATTCATTTTTATCAATATTTCGATTCTATTTCATTTAGTATCACGATATGTGATTTGGCCTTCAAATCTCAGAATTTCGAATACTATTGCATTTTAAGCAAGTTTTCTTGCATTTTGTTTTGTTCGAAAAATCATCGAATTTAGCAATATTTTGACGTTTATCATCCCCTTTTCCTTTATGCGACTTAAACAAAATATCATCGAATTAGGCAATATTTTGCCGTTTTTCCACGTTTTTGTGAATTTTCAGTCTATAGGTATTAATTCATTATATATACGATAAAAATGATGCAAACACATAATTGATTAGATAATAACCTTAAATACTTCATTTTCAATCAACTATTTGTTTCTCGTTAAAATACTGAGTAAGATATTGAAAAGAGGAGAAGTTCTGTTTTTATTGCATATATCGACGTTTCAGCCGGAATAGAGGGATTTTCGTGTACATCTTCCATCGGTAATATAAACGGAAAATCAGGAACATTTTAGTTAATTCTAATGAAAACACATTGATTTTTATCATTTGTATTGGAAACAACATTGTCATTTGTCTTTTCATGGATCTAAATAATACGAAACCTCGCTCTATGATTTGAAGTTAAAATCTTCAAATATGGTTAAATAGTGACTTTTTCACGTTTTTCATGTAGTTTGATATTACATAAATATATTCATTTTTACCAATATTTCGATACTATTTCATGTAGTATCACGATATGTGATTTGGCCTTCAAATCTCAGAATTTCGCATAATATTGCATTTTAAGCAAGTTTTCTTGCATTTTGTTTCGTACGAAAAATCATCGAATTTAGCAATATTTTGACGTTTATCATCCCCTTTTCCTTTATGTGACTCAAACAAAATATCATCGAATTAGGCAATATTTTGCCGTTTTCCACGTTTGTGTGGATTTTCACTCTATGGGTATTAATTCATATATATACGATAAAAATGATGCAAACCAATAATTGATTAGATAATAACCTTAAATACTTCATTTTCAATCATCTATTTGTTTCTCTTTAAAATACTGAGTAAGATATTGAAAAGGGGAGAAGTTCGGTTTTTATTGCATATATCGACGTTTCAGCCGGATTAGAGCGGTTTTACGTGTACATCTTCCCTCGGTAATATAAACTGAAAATCAGGAACATTTTAGTTAATTCTAATGAAAACACATTGATTTTTATCATTTGTATTGGACACAACATTGTCATATGTATTTTCTTGGATCTAAATAATACGAAACCTCGCTCTATGATTTGAAGTTAAAACCCTCAAATATGGTTAAATATTGACTTATTTCACGTTTTTCATGTAGTTTGATACTACGTAAATATATTCATTTTTTATCAATATTTCGATTCTATTTCATTTAGTATCACGATATGTGATTTGGCCTTCAAATCTCAGAATTTCGAATAATATTGCATTTTAAGCAAGTTTTCTTGCATTTTGTTTTGTACGAAAAATCATCGAATTTAGCAATATTTTGACGTTTATCATCCCCTTTTCCTTTATGCGACTTAAACAAAATATCATCGAACTAGGCAATATTTTGCCGTTTTTCCACGTTTTTGTGAATTTTCAGTCTATAGGTATTAATTCATTATATATACGATAAAAATGATGCAAACACATAATTGATTAGAGAATAACCTTAAATACTTCATTTTCAATCATCTATTTGTTTCTCGTTAAAATACTGAGTAAGATATTGAAAAGAGGAGAAGTTCGGTTTTTATTGCATATATCGACGTTTCAGCCGGATTAGAGCGGTTTTACGTGTACATCTTCCCTCGGTAATATAAACGGAAAATCAGGAACATTTTATTTAATTGTAATGAAAATACATTGATTTTTATCATTTGTATTGGAAACAACATTGTCATATGTCTTTTCTTGGATCTAAATTATACGAAACCTCGCTCTATGATTTGAAGTTAAAATCCTCAAATATGGTTAAATGGTGACTTTTTTCACGTTTTTCATGTAGTTTGATACTACGTAAATATATTCATTTTTACCAATATTTCGATTCTATTTCATGTAGTATCACGATATGTGATTTGGCCTTCAAATCTCAGAATTTCGCATAATATTGCATTTTAAGCATGTTTTCTTGCCTTTTGTTTCGAACGAAAAATCATCGAATTTAGCAATATTTTGACGTTTATCATCCCCTTTTCCTTTATGTGACTTAAACAAAATATCATCGAATTAGGCAATATTTTGCCGTTTTCCACGTTTTTGTGAATTTTCAGTCTATGGGTATTAATTCATATATATACGATACAAATGATGCAAACCTATAATTGATTAGATAATAACCTTAAATACTTCATTTTCAATCATCTATTTGTTTCTCGTTAAAATACTGAGTAAGATATTGAAAAGGGGAGAAGTTCGGTTTTTATTGCATATATCGACGTTTCAGCCGGATTAGAGCGGTTTTACGTGTACATCTTCCCTCGGTAATATAAGCGGAAAATCAGGAACATTTTTGTTAATTCTAATGAAAACATATTGATTTTTATCATTTGTATTGGAAACAGCATTGTCATAAGTCTTTTCTTGGATCTAAATAATACGAAACCTCTCTCTATGATTTGAAGTTAAAATCCTCAAATATGGTTAAATAGTGACTTTTTTCACGTTTTTCATGTAGTTTGATACTACGTAAATATATTCATTTTTACCAATATTTCGATTCTATTTCATGTAGTATCACGATATGTGATTTGGCCTTCAAATCTCAGAATTTCGCATAATATTGCATTTTAAGCAAGTTTTCTTGCATTTTGTTTTGTACGAAAAATCATCGAATTTAGCAATATTTTGACGTTTATCGTCCCCTTTTCCTTTATGCGACTTAAACAAAATATCATCGAATTAGGCAATATTTTGCCGTTTTTCCACGTTTTTGTGAATTTTCAGTCTATAGGTATTAATTCATTATATATAAGATAAAAATGATGCAAACACATAATTGATTAGATAATAACCTTAAATACTTCATTTTCAATCAACTATTTGTTTCTCGTTAAAATACTGAGTAAGATATTGAAAAGAGGAGAAGTTCTGTTTTTATTGCATATATCGACGTTTCAGCCGGAATAGAGGGATTTTCGTGTACATCTTCCATCGGTAATATAAACGGAAAATCAGGAACATTTTAGTTAATTCTAATGAAAACACATTGATTTTTATCATTTGTATTGGAAACAACATTGTCATTTGTCTTTTCATGGATCTAAATAATACGAAACCTCGCTCTATGATTTGAAGTTAAAATCTTCAAATATGGTTAAATAGTGACTTTTTTCACGTTTTTCATGTAGTTTGATATTACATAAATATATTCATTTTTACCAATATTTCGATACTATTTCATGTAGTATCACGATATGTGATTTGGCCTTCAAATCTCAGAATTTCGCATAATATTGCATTTTAAGCAAGTTATCTTGCATTTTGTTTTGTACGAAAAATCATCGAATTTAGCAATATTTTGACGTTTATCGTCCCCTTTTCCTTTATGCGACTTAAACAAAATATCATCGAATTAGGCAATATTTTGCGGTTTTTCCACGTTTTTGTGAATTTTCAGTCTATAGGTATTAATTCATTATATATAAGATAAAAATGATTCAAACACATAATTGATTCGATAATAACCTTAAATACTTCATTTTCAATCAACTATTTGTTTCTCGTTAAAATACTGAGTAAGATATTGAAAAGGGGAGAAGTTCTGTTTTTATTGCATATATCGACGTTTTAGCCGGAATAGAGCGATTTTCGTGTACATCTTCCATCGGTAATATAAACGGAAAATCAGGAACATTTTAGTTAATTCTAATGAAAACACATTGATTTTTATCATTTGTATTGGAAACAACATTGTCATTTGTCTTTTCTTGGATCTAAATAATACGAAACCTCGCTCTATGATTTGAAGTTAAAATCCTCAAATATGGTTAAATAGTGACTTTTTCACGTTTTTCATGTAGTTTGATATTACGTAAATATATTCATTTTTACCAATATTTCGATACTATTTCATGTGGTATCACGATATGTGATTTGGCCTTCAAATCTCAGAATTTCGCATAATATTGCATTTTAAGCAAGTTTTCTTGCATTTTGTTTCGTACGAAAAATCATCGAATTTAGCAATTTTTGACGTTTATCATCCCCTTTTCCTTTATGTGACTTAAACAAAATATCATCGAATTAGGCAATATTTTGCCGTTTTCCACGTTTTTGTGAATTTTCAGTCTATGGGTATTAATTCATATATATACGACAAAAATTATGCAAACACATAATTGATTAGATAATAACCTTAAATACTTCATTTTCAATCATCTATTTGTTTCTCGTTAAAATACTGAGTAAGATATTGAAAAGAGGAAAAGTTCGGTTTTTATTGCATATATCGACGTTTCAGCCGGATTAGAGCGGTTTTACGTGTACATCTTCCCTCGGTAATATAAACGGAAAATCAGGAACATTTTATTTAATTGTAATGAAAATACATTGATTTTTATCATTTGTATTGGAAACAACATTGTCATATGTCTTTTCTTGGATCTAAATTATACGAAACCTCGCTCTATGATTTGAAGTTAAAATCCTCAAATATGGTTAAATGGTGACTTTTTTCACGTTTTTCATGTAGTTTGATACTACGTAAATATATTCATTTTTACCAATATTTCGATTCTATTTCATGTAGTATCACGATATGTGATTTGGCCTTCAAATCTCAGAATTTCGCATAATATTGCATTTTAAGCATGTTTTCTTGCCTTTTGTTTCGAACGAAAAATCATCGAATTTAGCAATATTTTGACGTTTATCATCCCCTTTTCCTTTATGTGACTTAAACAAAATATCATCGAATTAGGCAATATTTTGCCGTTTTCCACGTTTTTGTGAATTTTCAGTCTATGGGTATTAACACTTTCGCGCTTTCGATTAGAGATAACTCGTCACTGGTTTTTCTTACGATTCCGCACAACTGCCTACTTTTCTCGTCAATCGAAAAAATATTTCTATAAATTCCATTTTTTAACCGAAATGGATGGGGATACTTTTGTTTTGTAGAGAATTTATTTGCAAATTTTTTGGTACCAGAATGAATATTATATCACATAAACTTCTATGAGTAAACAAAAAAATACACAAAGTATGTTTGGGGGTGTGGCGAGCGTGTGGCAGTGGGTTCCCTTTAGCCGTTGATATATCCAACACGTGGGAAATATTTGTATGTGTTATGTATATGTCTGTGTAGGGAATTTTACTGCGATCACTGTCATACAAATTATAAAATGTTTCAACAAGTATAAACATGACAAACATCAAACGAACGAAAACAATGCGTTCGTTTCTGCCGCGAACGCATACTGAGCGACGTGGTTCTATATTTGGCGCTTCTCTTACACATGCTTTGTACAAATGTTATACAGTTCATCTTATAGAAAATTTTATTGCGAACACATTGGTATAAAAAAGAAATACGTACATAGAAAAGTAGGGTCAGGAAACGTATAAATGTATAAACTTTCCAAGCATGATTGTGTTTTCGCCAGTGCGCTCGCGGCTAACTACTCTCCACTTCACACACTCTTGCGGGTGGGCAATTACCTATATTAAACATTCATATGCATATGTCCGTGTAGAGAATTTTATTGCGATTCCAATGATACCAAAATTAGCGATGTAGGACAACTGTAGGCTTCGCAACCATTAAGAGAGTGGAAACATTTTGTTGCTGTTTGGCGCTCTCGGCGAGTGATCTGCATAGTTTTTTATTTGGTGTTGATACTCCTTATGCTTGGGCGGCATTTTATAGGTATGCTCTTATAGACAATTTCATTGCGAACACAGTGATACCAAATTTAAATACGTGCGCCTTCAATTATTGTCAGGACAGTCAAAAGAGTGTACACTTTTTCGGTCTTACCGCGTAGGCGCGCGAAGTGCCGAAAGCATCTGGGGTATTTTTTTTTTTTTGAGCGCCGAGAGCGCGAAAGTGTTAATTCATATATATACGATACAAATGATGCAAACCTATAATTGATTAGATAATAACCTTAAATACTTCATTTTCAATCATCTATTTGTTTCTCGTTAAAATACTGAGTAAGATATTGAAAAGGGGAGAAGTTCGGTTTTTATTGCATATATCGACGTTTCAGCCGGATTAGAGCGGTTTTACGTGTACATCTTCCCTCGGTAATATAAGCGGAAAATCAGGAACATTTTTGTTAATTCTAATGAAAACATATTGATTTTTATCATTTGTATTGGAAACAGCATTGTCATAAGTCTTTTCTTGGATCTAAATAATACGAAACCTCTCTCTATGATTTGAAGTTAAAATCCTCAAATATGGTTAAATAGTGACTTTTTTCACGTTTTTCATGTAGTTTGATACTACGTAAATATATTCATTTTTACCAATATTTCGATTCTATTTCATGTAGTATCACGATATGTGATTTGGCCTTCAAATCTCAGAATTTCGCATAATATTGCATTTTAAGCAAGTTTTCTTGCATTTTGTTTTGTACGAAAAATCATCGAATTTAGCAATATTTTGACGTTTATCGTCCCCTTTTCCTTTATGCGACTTAAACAAAATATCATCGAATTAGGCAATATTTTGCCGTTTTTCCACGTTTTTGTGAATTTTCAGTCTATAGGTATTAATTCATTATATATAAGATAAAAATGATGCAAACACATAATTGATTAGATAATAACCTTAAATACTTCATTTTCAATCAACTATTTGTTTCTCGTTAAAATACTGAGTAAGATATTGAAAAGAGGAGAAGTTCTGTTTTTATTGCATATATCGACGTTTCAGCCGGAATAGAGGGATTTTCGTGTACATCTTCCATCGGTAATATAAACGGAAAATCAGGAACATTTTAGTTAATTCTAATGAAAACACATTGATTTTTATCATTTGTATTGGAAACAACATTGTCATTTGTCTTTTCATGTATCTAAATAATACGAAACCTCGCTCTATGATTTGAAGTTAAAATCTTCAAATATGGTTAAATAGTGACTTTTTTCACGTTTTTCATGTAGTTTGATATTACATAAATATATTCATTTTTACCAATATTTCGATACTATTTCATGTAGTATCACGATATGTGATTTGGCCTTCAAATCTCAGAATTTCGCATAATATTGCATTTTAAGCAAGTTTTCTTGCATTTTGTTTTGTACGAAAAATCATCGAATTTAGCAATATTTTGACGTTTATCGTCCCCTTTTCCTTTATGCGACTTAAACAAAATATCATCGAATTAGGCAATATTTTGCGGTTTTTCCACGTTTTTGTGAATTTTCAGTCTATAGGTATTAATTCATTATATATAAGATAAAAATGATTCAAACACATAATTGATTCGAAAATAACCTTAAATACTTCATTTTCAATCAACTATTTGTTTCTCGTTAAAATACTGAGTAAGATATTGAAAAGGGGAGAAGTTCTGTTTTTATTGCATATATCGACGTTTTAGCCGGAATAGAGCGATTTTCGTGTACATCTTCCATCGGTAATATAAACGGAAAATCAGGAACATTTTAGTTAATTCTAATGAAAACACATTGATTTTTATCATTTGTATTGGAAACAACATTGTCATTTGTCTTTTCTTGGATCTAAATAATACGAAACCTCGCTCTATGATTTGAAGTTAAAATCCTCAAATATGGTTAAATAGTGACTTTTTCACGTTTTTCATGTAGTTTGATATTATGTAAATATATTCATTTTTACCAATATTTCGATACTATTTCATGTGGTATCACGATATGTGATTTGGCCTTCAAATCTCAGAATTTCGCATAATATTGCATTTTAAGCAAGTTTTCTTGCATTTTGTTTCGTACGAAAAATCATCGAATTTAGCAATATTTTGACGTTTATCGTCCCCTTTTCCTTTATGTGACTTAAACAAAATATCATCGAATTAGGCAATATTTTGCCGTTTTCCACGTTTTTGTGAATTTTCAGTCTATGGGTATTAATTCATATATATACGACAAAAATTATGCAAACACATAATTGATTAGATAATAACCTTAAATACTTCATTTTCAATCATCTATTTGTTTCTCGTTAAAATACTGAGTAAGATATTGAAAAGAGGAGAAGTTCGGTTTTTATTGCATATATCGACGTTTCAGCCGGATTAGAGCGGTTTTACGTGTACATCTTCCCTCGGTAATATAAACGGAAAATCAGGAACATTTTATTTAATTGTAATGAAAATACATTGATTTTTATCATTTGTATTGGAAACAACATTGTCATATGTCTTTTCTTGGATCTAAATTATACGAAACCTCGCTCTATGATTTGAAGTTAAAATCCTCAAATATGGTTAAATGGTGACTTTTTTCACGTTTTTCATGTAGTTTGATACTACGTAAATATATTCATTTTTACCAATATTTCGATTCTATTTCATGTAGTATCACGATATGTGATTTGGCCTTCAAATCTCAGAATTTCGCATAATATTGCATTTTAAGCAAGTTTTCTTGCATTTTGTTTTGTACGAAAAATCATCGAATTTAGCAATATTTTGACGTTTATCGTCCCCTTTTCCTTTATGCGACTTAAACAAAATATCATCGAATTAGGCAATATTTTGCCGTTTTTCCACGTTTTTGTGAATTTTCAGTCTATAGGTATTAATTCATTATATATAAGATAAAAATGATGCAAACACATAATTGATTAGATAATAACCTTAAATAATTCATTTTCAATCATCTATTTGTTTTTCGTTAAAATACTGAGTAAGATATTGAAAAGGGGAGAAGTTCGGTTTTTATTGCATATATCGACGTTTCAGCCGGAATAGAGGGATTTTCGTGTACATCTTCCCTCGGTAATATAAGCGGAAAATCAGGAACATTTTAGTTAATTCTAATGAAAACATATTGATTTTTATCATTTGTATTGGAAACAGCATTGTCATAAGTCTTTTCTTGGATCTAAATAATACGAAACCTCTCTCTATGATTTGAAGTTAAAATCCTCAAATATGATTAAATAGTGACTTTTTTCACGTTTTTCATGTAGTTTGATACTACGTAAATATATTCATTTTTACCAATATTTCGATTCTATTTCATGTAGTATCACGATATGTGATTTGGCCTTCAAATCTCAGAATTTCGCATAATATTGCATTTTAAGCAAGTTTTCTTGCATTTTGTTTTGTACGAAAAATCATCGAATTTAGCAATACTTTGACGTTTATCGTCCCCTTTTCCTTTATGCGACTTAAACAAAATATCATCGAATTAGGCAATATTTTGCCGTTTTTCCACGTTTTTGTGAATTTTCAGTCTATAGGTATTAATTCATTATATATAAGATAAAAATGATGCAAACACATAATTGATTAGATAATAACCTTAAATACTTCATTTTCAATCAAGTATTTGTTTCTCGTTAAAATACTGAGTAAGATATTGAAAAGAGGAGAAGTTCTGTTTTTATTGCATATATCGACGTTTCAGCCGGAATAGAGGGATTTTCGTGTACATCTTCCATCGGTAATATAAACGGAAAATCAGGAACATTGTAGTTAATTCTAATGAAAACACATTGATTTTTATCATTTGTATTGGAAAAAACATTGTCATTTGTCTTTTCATGGATCTAAATAACACGGAACCTCGCTCTATGATTTGAAGTTAAAATCTTCAAATATGGTTAAATAGTGACTTTTTCACGTTTTTCATGTAGTTTGATATTACGTAAATATATTCATTTTTACCAATATTTCGATACTATTTCATGTAGTATCACGATATGTGATTTGGCCTTCAAATCTCAGAATTTCGCATAATATTGCATTTTAAGCAAGTTTTCTTACATTTTGTTTCGTACGAAAAATCATCGAATTTAGCAATTTTTGACGTTTATCATCCCCTTTTCCTTTATGTGACTTAAACAAAATATCATCGAATTAGGCAATATTTTGCCGTTTTCCACGTTTTTGTGAATTTTCAGTCTATGGGTATTAATTCATATATATACGACAAAAATTATGCAAACACATAATTGATTAGATAATAACCTTAAATACTTCATTTTCAATCATCTATTTGTTTCTCGTTTAAATACTGAGTAAGATATTGAAAAGAGGAGAAGTTCGGTTTTTATTGCATATATCGACGTTTCAGCCGGATTAGAGCGGTTTTACGTGTACATCTTCCCTCGGTAATATAAACGTAAAATCAGGAACATTTTATTTAATTGTAATGAAAATACATTGATTTTTATCATTTGTATTGGAAACAACATTGTCATATGTCTTTTCTTGGATCTAAATTATACGAAACCTCGCTCTATGATTTGAAGTTAAAATCCTCAAATATGGTTAAATGGTGACTTTTTTCACGTTTTTCATGTAGTTTGATACTACGTAAATATATTCATTTTTACCAATATTTCGATTCTATTTCATGTAGTATCACGATATGTGATTTGGCCTTCAAATCTCAGAATTTCGCATAATATTGCATTTTAATCATGTTTTCTTGCCTTTTGTTTCGAACGAAAAATCATCGAATTTAGCAATATTTTGACGTTTATCATCCCCTTTTCCTTTATGTGACTTAAACAAAATATCATCGAATTAGGCAATATTTTGCCGTTTTCCACGTTTTTGTGAATTTTCAGTCTATGGGTATTAATTCATATATATACGATACAAATGATGCAAACCTATAATTGATTAGATAATAACCTTAAATACTTCATTTTCAATCATCTATTTGTTTCTCGTTAAAATACTGAGTAAGATATTGAAAAGGGGAGAAGTTCGGTTTTTATTGCATATATCGACGTTTCAGCCGGATTAGAGCGGTTTTACGTGTACATCTTCCCTCGGTAATATAAGCGGAAAATCAGGAACATTTTTGTTAATTCTAATGAAAACATATTGATTTTTATCATTTGTATTGGAAACAGCATTGTCATAAGTCTTTTCTTGGATCTAAATAATACGAAACCTCTCTCTATGATTTGAAGTTAAAATCCTCAAATATGGTTAAATAGTGAATTTTTCACGTTTTTCATGTAGTTTTATACTACGTAAATATATTCATTTTTACCAATATTTCGATTCTATTTCATGTAGTATCACGATATGTGATTTGGCCTTCAAATCTCAGAATTTCGCATAATATTGCATTTTAAGCAAGTTTTCTTGCATTTTGTTTTGTACGAAAAATCATCGAATTTAGCAATATTTTGACGTTTATCGTCCCCTTTTCCTTTATGCGACTTAAACAAAATATCATCGAATTAGGCAATATTTTGCCGTTTTTCCACGTTTTTGTGAATTTTCAGTCTATAGGTATTAATTCATTATATATAAGATAAAAATGATGCAAACACATAATTGATTAGATAATAACCTTAAATACTTCATTTTCAATCAACTATTTGTTTCTCGTTAAAATACTGAGTAAGATATTGAAAAGAGGAGAAGTTCTGTTTTTATTGCATATATCGACGTTTCAGCCGGAATAGAGGGATTTTCGTGTACATCTTCCATCGGTAATATAAACGGAAAATCAGGAACATTTTAGTTAATTCTAATGAAAACACATTGATTTTTATTATTTGTATTGGAAACAACATTGTCATTTGTCTTTTCATGGATCTAAATAATACGAAACCTCGCTCTATGATTTGAAGTTAAAATCTTCAAATATGGTTAAATAGTGACTTTTTCACGTTTTTCATGTAGTTTGATATTACATAAATATATTCATTTTTACCAATATTTCGATACTATTTCATGTAGTATCACGATATGTGATTTGGCCTTCAAATCTCAGAATTTTGCATAATATTGCATTTTAAGCAAGTTTTCTTGCATTTTGTTTCGTACGAAAAATCATCGAATTTAGCAATTTTTTACGTTTATCATCCCCTTTTCCTTTATGTGACTTAAACAAAATATCATCGAATTAGGCAATATTTTGCCGTTTTCCACGTTTTTGTGAATTTTCAGTCTATGGGTATTAATTCATATATATACGACAAAAATTATGCAAACACATAATTGATTAGATAATAACCTTAAATACTTCATTTTCAATCATCTATTTGTTTCTCGTTAAAATACTGAGTAAGATATTGAAAAGAGGAGAAGTTCGGTTTTTATTGCATATATCGACGTTTCAGCCGGATTAGAGCGGTTTTACGTGTACATCTTCCCTCGGTAATATAAACGGAAAATCAGGAACATTTTATTTAATTGTAATGAAAATACATTGATTTTTATCATTTGTATTGGAAACAACATTGTCATATGTCTTTTCTTGGATCTAAATTATACGAAACCTCGCTCTATGATTTGAAGTTAAAATCCTCAAATATGGTTAAATGGTGACTTTTTTCACGTTTTTCATGTAGTTTGATACTACGTAAATATATTCATTTTTACCAATATTTCGATTCTATTTCATGAAATATCACGATATGTGATTTGGCCTTCAAATCTCAGAATTTCGCATAATATTGCATTTCAAGCAAGTTTTCTTGCATTTTGTTTTGTACGAAAAATCATCGAATTTAGCAATATTTTGACGTTTATCGTCCCCTTTTCCTTTATGCGACTTAAACAAAATATCATCGAATTAGGCAATATTTTGCCGTTTTTCCACGTTTTTGTGAATTTTCAGTCTATAGGTATTAATTCATTATATATAAGATAAAAATGATGCAAACACATAATTGATTAGATAATAACCTTAAATACTTCATTTTCAATCAACTATTTGTTTCTCGTTAAAATACTGAGTAAGATATTGAAAAGAGGAGAAGTTCTGTTTTTTTGCATATATCGACGTTTCAGCCGGAATAGAGGGATTTTCGTGTACATCTTCCATCGGTAATATAAACGGAAAATCAGGAACATTTTAGTTAATTCTAATGAAAACACATTGATTTTTATCATTTGTATTGGAAACAACATTGTCATTTGTCTTTTCATGGATCTAAATAATACGAAACCTCGCTCTATGATTTGAAGTTAAAATCTTCAAATATGGTTAAATAGTGACTTTTTCACGTTTTTCATGTAGTTTGATATTACATAAATATATTCATTTTTACCAATATTTCGATACTATTTCATGTAGTATCACGATATGTGATTTGGCCTTCATATCTCAGAATTTCGCATAATATTGCATTTTAAGCAAGTTTTCTTGCATTTTGTTTCGTACGAAAAATCATCGAATTTAGCAATATTTTGACGTTTATCATCCCCTTTTCCTTTATGTGACTTAAACAAAATATCATCGAATTAGGCAATATTTTGCCGTTTTCCACGTTTGTGTGGATTTTCAGTCTATGGGTATTAATTCATATATATACGATAAAAATGATGCAAACCAATAATTGATTAGATAATAACCTTAAATACTTCATTTTCAATCATCTATTTGTTTCTCTTTAAAATACTGAGTAAGATATTGAAAAGGGGAGAAGTTCGGTTTTTATTGCATATATCGACGTTTCAGCCGGATTAGAGCGGTTTTACGTGTACATCTTCCCTCGGTAATATAAACTGAAAATCAGGAACATTTTAGTTATTTCTAATGAAAACACATTGATTTTTATCATTTGTATTGGACACAACATTGTCATATGTCTTTTCTTGGATCTAAATAATACGAAACCTCGCTCTATGATTTGAAGTTAAAATCCTCAAATATGGTTAAATATTGACTTATTTCACGTTTTTCATGTAGTTTGATACTACGTAAATATATTCATTTTTATCAATATTTCGATTCTATTTCATTTAGTATCACGATATGTGATTTGGCCTTCAAATCTCAGAATTTCGCATAATATTGCATTTTAAGCAAGTTTTCTTGCATTTTGTTTTGTACGAAAAATCATCGAATTTAGCAATATTTTGACGTTTATCATCCCCTTTTCCTTTATGCGACTTAAACAAAATATCATCGAATTAGGCAATATTTTGCCGTTTTTCCACGTTTTTGTGAATTTTCAGTCTATAGGTATTAATTCATTATATATACGATAAAAATGATGCAAACACATAATTGATTAGAGAATAACCTTAAATACTTCATTTGCAATCAACTATTTGTTTCTCGTTAAAATACTGAGTAAGATATTGAAAAGGGGAGAAGTTCTGTTTTTATTGCATATATCGACGTTTTAGCCGGAATAGAGCGATTTTCGTGTACATGTTCCATCGGTAATATAAACGGAAAATCAGGAACATTTTAGTTAATTCTAATGAAAACACATTGATTTTTATCGAAAAAAAATACATTGATTTGTATTGGAAACAACATTGTCATTTGTCTTTTCTTGGATCTAAATAATAAGAAACCTCGCTCTATGATTTGAAGTTAAAATCCTCAAATATGGTTAAAAGTGACTTTTTCACGTTTTTCATGTAGTTTGATATTACGTAAATATATTCATTTTTACCAATATTTCGATACTATTTCATGTGGTATCACGATATGTGATTTGGCCTTCAAATCTCAGAATTTCGCATAATATTGCATTTTAAGCAAGTTTTCTTGCATTTTGTTTCGTACGAAAAATCATCGAATTTAGCAATTTTTGACGTTTATCATCCCCTTTTCCTTTATGTGACTTAAACAAAATATCATCGAATTAGGCAATATTTTGCCGTTTTCCACGTTTTTGTGAATTTTCAGTCAATGGGTATTAATTCATATATATACGACAAAAATTATGCAAACACATAATTGATTAGATAATAACCTTAAATACTTCATTTTCAATCATCTATTTGTTTCTCGTTAAAATACTGAGTAAGATATTGAAAAGAGGAGAAGTTCGGTTTTTGTTGCATATATCGACGTTTCAGCCGGATTAGAGCAGTTTTACGTGTACATCTTCCCTCGGTAATATAAACGGAAAATCAGGAACATTTTATTTAATTGTAATGAAAATACATTGATTTTTATCATTTGTATTGGAAACAACATTGTCATATGTCTTTTCTTGGATCTAAATTATACGAAACCTCGCTCTATGATTTGAAGTTAAAATCCTCAAATATGGTTAAATGGTGACTTTTTTCACGTTTTTCATGTAGTTTGATACTACGTAAATATATTCATTTTTACCAATATTTCGATTCTATTTCATGTAGTATCACGATATGTGATTTGGCCTTCAAATCTCAGAATTTCGCATAATATTGCATTTTAAGCATGTTTTCTTGCCTTTTGTTTCGAACGAAAAATCATCGAATTTAGCAATATTTTGACGTTTATCATCCCCTTTTCCTTTATGTGACTTAAACAAAATATCATCGAATTAGGCAATATTTTGCCGTTTTCCACGTTTTTGTGAATTTTCAGTCTATGGGTATTAATTCATATATATACGATACAAATGATGGAAACCTATAATTGATTAGATAATAACCTTAAATACTTCATTTTCAATCATCTATTTGTTTCTCGTTAAAATACTGAGTAAGATATTGAAAAGGGGAGAAGTTCGGTTTTTATTGCATATATCGACGTTTCAGCCGGATTAGAGCGGTTTTACGGGTACATCTTCCCTCGGTAATATAAGCGGAAAATCAGGAACATTTTTGTTAATTCTAATGAAAACATATTGATTTTTATCATTTGTATTGGAAACAGCATTGTCATAAGTCTTTTCTTGGATCTAAATAATACGAAACCTCTCTCTATGATTTGAAGTTAAAATCCTCAAATATGGTTAAATAGTGAATTTTTCACGTTTTTCATGTAGTTTTATACTACGTAAATATATTCATTTTTACCAATATTTCGATTCTATTTCATGTAGTATCACGATATGTGATTTGGCCTTCAAATCTCAGAATTTCGCATAATATTGCATTTTAAGCAAGTTTTCTTGCATTTTGTTTTGTACGAAAAATCATCGAATTTAGCAATATTTTGACGTTTATCGTCCCCTTTTCCTTTATGCGACTTAAACAAAATATCATCGAATTAGGCAATATTTTGCCGTTTTTCCACGTTTTTGTGAATTTTCAGTCTATAGGTATTAATTCATTATATATAAGATAAAAATGATGCAAACACATAATTGATTAGATAATAACCTTAAATACTTCATTTTCAATCAACTATTTGTTTCTCGTTAAAATACTGAGTAAGATATTGAAAAGAGGAGAAGTTCTGTTTTTATTGCATATATCGACGTTTCAGCCGGAATAGAGGGATTTTCGTGTACATCTTCCATCGGTAATATAAACGGAAAATCAGGAACATTTTAGTTAATTCTAATGAAAACACATTGATTTTTATCATTTGTATTGGAAACAACATTGTCATTTGTCTTTTCATGGATCTAAATAATACGAAACCTCGCTCTATGATTTGAAGTTAAAATCTTCAAATATGGTTAAATAGTGACTTTTTCACGTTTTTCATGTAGTTTGATATTACATAAATATATTCATTTTTACCAATATTTCGATACTATTTCATGTAGTATCACGATATGTGATTTGGCCTTCAAATCTCAGAATTTTGCATAATATTGCATTTTAAGCAAGTTTTCTTGCATTTTGTTTCGTACGAAAAATCATCGAATTTAGCAATTTTTTACGTTTATCATCCCCTTTTCCTTTATGTGACTTAAACAAAATATCATCGAATTAGGCAATATTTTGCCGTTTTCCACGTTTTTGTGAATTTTCAGTCTATGGGTATTAATTCATATATATACGACAAAAATTATGCAAACACATAATTGATTAGATAATAACCTTAAATACTTCATTTTCAATCATCTATTTGTTTCTCGTTAAAATACTGAGTAAGATATTGAAAAGAGGAGAAGTTCGGTTTTTATTGCATATATCGACGTTTCAGCCGGATTAGAGCGGTTTTACGTGTACATCTTCCCTCGGTAATATAAACGGAAAATCAGGAACATTTTATTTAATTGTAATGAAAATACATTGATTTTTATCATTTGTATTGGAAACAACATTGTCATATGTCTTTTCTTGGATCTAAATTATACGAAACCTCGCTCTATGATTTGAAGTTAAAATCCTCAAATATGGTTAAATGGTGACTTTTTTCACGTTTTTCATGTAGTTTGATACTACGTAAATATATTCATTTTTACCAATATTTCGATTCTATTTCATGAAATATCACGATATGTGATTTGGCCTTCAAATCTCAGAATTTCGCATAATATTGCATTTCAAGCAAGTTTTCTTGCATTTTGTTTTGTACGAAAAATCATCGAATTTAGCAATATTTTGACGTTTATCGTCCCCTTTTCCTTTATGCGACTTAAACAAAATATCATCGAATTAGGCAATATTTTGCCGTTTTTCCACGTTTTTGTGAATTTTCAGTCTATAGGTATTAATTCATTATATATAAGATAAAAATGATGCAAACACATAATTGATTAGATAATAACCTTAAATACTTCATTTTCAATCAACTATTTGTTTCTCGTTAAAATACTGAGTAAGATATTGAAAAGAGGAGAAGTTCTGTTTTTTTGCATATATCGACGTTTCAGCCGGAATAGAGGGATTTTCGTGTACATCTTCCATCGGTAATATAAACGGAAAATCAGGAACATTTTAGTTAATTCTAATGAAAACACATTGATTTTTATCATTTGTATTGGAAACAACATTGTCATTTGTCTTTTCATGGATCTAAATAATACGAAACCTCGCTCTATGATTTGAAGTTAAAATCTTCAAATATGGTTAAATAGTGACTTTTTCACGTTTTTCATGTAGTTTGATATTACATAAATATATTCATTTTTACCAATATTTCGATACTATTTCATGTAGTATCACGATATGTGATTTGGCCTTCATATCTCAGAATTTCGCATAATATTGCATTTTAAGCAAGTTTTCTTGCATTTTGTTTCGTACGAAAAATCATCGAATTTAGCAATATTTTGACGTTTATCATCCCCTTTTCCTTTATGTGACTTAAACAAAATATCATCGAATTAGGCAATATTTTGCCGTTTTCCACGTTTGTGTGGATTTTCAGTCTATGGGTATTAATTCATATATATACGATAAAAATGATGCAAACCAATAATTGATTAGATAATAACCTTAAATACTTCATTTTCAATCATCTATTTGTTTCTCTTTAAAATACTGAGTAAGATATTGAAAAGGGGAGAAGTTCGGTTTTTATTGCATATATCGACGTTTCAGCCGGATTAGAGCGGTTTTACGTGTACATCTTCCCTCGGTAATATAAACTGAAACCACAGGAACATTTTAGTTATTTCTAATGAAAACACATTGATTTTTATCATTTGTATTGGACACAACATTGTCATATGTCTTTTCTTGGATCTAAATAATACGAAACCTCGCTCTATGATTTGAAGTTAAAATCCTCAAATATGGTTAAATATTGACTTATTTCACGTTTTTCATGTAGTTTGATACTACGTAAATATATTCATTTTTATCAATATTTCGATTCTATTTCATTTAGTATCACGATATGTGATTTGGCCTTCAAATCTCAGAATTTCGCATAATATTGCATTTTAAGCAAGTTTTCTTGCATTTTGTTTTGTACGAAAAATCATCGAATTTAGCAATATTTTGACGTTTATCATCCCCTTTTCCTTTATGCGACTTAAACAAAATATCATCGAATTAGGCAATATTTTGCCGTTTTTCCACGTTTTTGTGAATTTTCAGTCTATAGGTATTAATTCATTATATATACGATAAAAATGATGCAAACACATAATTGATTAGAGAATAACCTTAAATACTTCATTTGCAATCAACTATTTGTTTCTCGTTAAAATACTGAGTAAGATATTGAAAAGGGGAGAAGTTCTGTTTTTATTGCATATATCGACGTTTTAGCCGGAATAGAGCGATTTTCGTGTACATGTTCCATCGGTAATATAAACGGAAAATCAGGAACATTTTAGTTAATTCTAATGAAAACACATTGATTTTTATCGAAAAAAAATACATTGATTTGTATTGGAAACAACATTGTCATTTGTCTTTTCTTGGATCTAAATAATAAGAAACCTCGCTCTATGATTTGAAGTTAAAATCCTCAAATATGGTTAAAAGTGACTTTTTCACGTTTTTCATGTAGTTTGATATTACGTAAATATATTCATTTTTACCAATATTTCGATACTATTTCATGTGGTATCACGATATGTGATTTGGCCTTCAAATCTCAGAATTTCGCATAATATTGCATTTTAAGCAAGTTTTCTTGCATTTTGTTTCGTACGAAAAATCATCGAATTTAGCAATTTTTGACGTTTATCATCCCCTTTTCCTTTATGTGACTTAAACAAAATATCATCGAATTAGGCAATATTTTGCCGTTTTCCACGTTTTTGTGAATTTTCAGTCAATGGGTATTAATTCATATATATACGACAAAAATTATGCAAACACATAATTGATTAGATAATAACCTTAAATACTTCATTTTCAATCATCTATTTGTTTCTCGTTAAAATACTGAGTAAGATATTGAAAAGAGGAGAAGTTCGGTTTTTGTTGCATATATCGACGTTTCAGCCGGATTAGAGCAGTTTTACGTGTACATCTTCCCTCGGTAATATAAACGGAAAATCAGGAACATTTTATTTAATTGTAATGAAAATACATTGATTTTTATCATTTGTATTGGAAACAACATTGTCATATGTCTTTTCTTGGATCTAAATTATACGAAACCTCGCTCTATGATTTGAAGTTAAAATCCTCAAATATGGTTAAATGGTGACTTTTTTCACGTTTTTCATGTAGTTTGATACTACGTAAATATATTCATTTTTACCAATATTTCGATTCTATTTCATGTAGTATCACGATATGTGATTTGGCCTTCAAATCTCAGAATTTCGCATAATATTGCATTTTAAGCATGTTTTCTTGCCTTTTGTTTCGAACGAAAAATCATCGAATTTAGCAATATTTTGACGTTTATCATCCCCTTTTCCTTTATGTGACTTAAACAAAATATCATCGAATTAGGCAATATTTTGCCGTTTTCCACGTTTTTGTGAATTTTCAGTCTATGGGTATTAATTCATATATATACGATACAAATGATGGAAACCTATAATTGATTAGATAATAACCTTAAATACTTCATTTTCAATCATCTATTTGTTTCTCGTTAAAATACTGAGTAAGATATTGAAAAGGGGAGAAGTTCGGTTTTTATTGCATATATCGACGTTTCAGCCGGATTAGAGCGGTTTTACGGGTACATCTTCCCTCGGTAATATAAGCGGAAAATCAGGAACATTTTTGTTAATTCTAATGAAAACATATTGATTTTTATCATTTGTATTGGAAACAGCATTGTCATAAGTCTTTTCTTGGATCTAAATAATACGAAACCTCTCTCTATGATTTGAAGTTAAAATCCTTAAATATGGTTAAATAGTGACTTTTTTCACGTTTTTCATGTAGTTTGATACTACGTAAATATATTCATTTTTACCAATATTTCGATTCTATTTCATGTAGTATCACGATATGCGATTTGGCCTTCAAATCTCAGAATTTCGCATAATATTGCATTTTAAGCAAGTTTTCTTGCATTTTGTTTTGTACGAAAAATCATCGAATTTAGCAATATTTTGACGTTTATCGTCCCCTTTTCCTTTATGCGACTTAAACAAAATATCATCGAATTAGGCAATATTTTGCCGTTTTTCCACGTTTTTGTGAATTTTCAGTCTATAGGTATTAATTCATTATATATAAGATAAAAATGATGCAAACACATAATTGATTAGATAATAACCTTAAATACTTCATTTTCAATCAACTATTTGTTTCTCGTTAAAATACTGAGTAAGATATTGAAAAGAGGAGAAGTTCTGTTTTTATTGCATATATCGACGTTTCAGCCGGAATAGAGGGATTTTCGTGTACATCTTCCATCGGTAATATAAACGGAAAATCAGGAACATTTTAGTTAATTCTAATGAAAACACATTGATTTTTATCATTTGTATTGGAAACAACATTGTCATTTGTCTTTTCATGGATCTAAATAATACGAAACCTCGCTCTATGATTTGAACTTAAAATCTTCAAATATGGTTAAATAGTGACTTTTTCACGTTTTTCATGTAGTTTGATATTACATAAATATATTCATTTTTACCAATATTTCGATACTATTTCATGTAGTATCACGATATGTGATTTGGCCTTCAAATCTCAGAATTTTGCATAATATTGCATTTTAAGCAAGTTTTCTTGCATTTTGTTTCGTACGAAAAATCATCGAATTTAGCAATATTTTGACGTTTATCATCCCCTTTTCCTTTATGTGACTTAAACAAAATATCATCGAATTAGGCAATATTTTGCCGTTTTCCACGTTTGTGTGGATTTTCAGTCTATGGGTATTCATATATTCATATATATACGATATATATATCTATTCATATATATACGATAAAAATGATGCAAACCAATAATTGATTAGATAATAACCTTAAATACTTCATTTTCAATCATCTATTTGTTTCTCTTTAAAATACTGAGTAAGATATTGAAAAGGGGAGAAGTTCGGTTTTTATTGCATATATCGACGTTTCAGCCGGATTAGAGCGGTTTTACGTGTACATCTTCCCTCGGTAATATAAACTGAAAATCAGGAACATTTTAGTTAATTCTAATGAAAACACATTGATTTTTATCATTTGTATTGGACACAACATTGTCATATGTCTTTTCTTGGATCTAAATAATACGAAACCTCGCTCTATGATTTGAAGTTAAAATCCTCAAATATGGTTAAATATTGACTTATTTCACGTTTTTCATGTAGTTTGATACTACGTAAATATATTCATTTTTATCAATATTTCGATTCTATTTCATTTAGTATCACGATATGTGATTTGGCCTTCAAATCTCAGAATTTCGAATAATATTGCATTTTAAGCAAGTTTTCTTGCATTTTGTTTTGTACGAAAAATCATCGAATTTAGCAATATTTTGACGTTTATCATCCCCTTTTCCTTTATGCGACTTAAACAAAATATCATCGAATTAGGCAATATTTTGCCGTTTTTCCACGTTTTTGTGAATTTTCAGTCTATAGGTATTAATTCATTATATATACGATAAAAATGATGCAAACACATAATTGATTAGAGAATAACCTTAAATACTTCATTTGCAATCAACTATTTGTTTCTCGTTAAAATACTGAGTAAGATATTGAAAAGGGGAGAAGTTCTGTTTTTATTGCATATATCGACGTTTTAGCCGGAATAGAGCGATTTTCGTGTACATCTTCCATCGGTAATATAAACGGAAAATCAGGAACATTTTAGTTAATTCTAATGAAAACACATTGATTTTTATCATTTGTATTGGAAACAACATTGTCATTTGTCTTTTCATGGATCTAAATAATACGAAACCTCGCTCTATGATTTGAAGTTAAAATCTTCAAATATGGTTAAATAGTGACTTTTTCACGTTTTTCATGTAGTTTGATATTACATAAATATATTCATTTTTACCAATATTTCGATACTATTTCATGTAGTATCACGATATGTGATTTGGCCTTCAAATCTCAGAATTTTGCATAATATTGCATTTTAAGCAAGTTTTCTTGCATTTTGTTTCGTACGAAAAATCATCGAATTTAGCAATTTTTGACGTTTATCATCCCCTTTTCCTTTATGTGACTTAAACAAAATATCATCGAATTAGGCAATATTTTGCCGTTTTCCACGTTTTTGTGAATTTTCAGTCTATGGGTATTAATTCATATATATACGACAAAAATTATGCAAACACATAATTGATTAGATAATAACCTTAAATACTTCATTTTCAATCATCTATTTGTTTCTCGTTAAAATACTGAGTAAGATATTGAAAAGAGGAGAAGTTCGGTTTTTATTGCATATATCGACGTTTCAGCCGGATTAGAGCGGTTTTACGTGTACATCTTCCCTCGGTAATATAAACGGAAAATCAGGAACATTTTATTTAATTGTAATGAAAATACATTGATTTTTATCATTTGTATTGGAAACAACATTGTCATATGTCTTTTCTTGGATCTAAATTATACGAAACCTCGCTCTATGATTTGAAGTTAAAATCCTCAAATATGGTTAAATGGTGACTTTTTTCACGTTTTTCATGTAGTTTGATACTACGTAAATATATTCATTTTTACCAATATTTCGATTCTATTTCATGAAATATCACGATATGTGATTTGGCCTTCAAATCTCAGAATTTCGCATAATATTGCATTTCAAGCAAGTTTTCTTGCATTTTGTTTTGTACGAAAAATCATCGAATTTAGCAATATTTTGACGTTCATCGTCCCCTTTTCCTTTATGCGACTTAAACAAAATATCATCGAATTAGGCAATATTTTGCCGTTTTTCCACGTTTTTGTGAATTTTCAGTCTATAGGTATTAATTCATTATATATAAGATAAAAATGATGCAAACACATAATTGATTAGATAATAACCTTAAATACTTCATTTTCAATCAACTATTTGTTTCTCGTTAAAATACTGAGTAAGATATTGAAAAGAGGAGAAGTTCTGTTTTTTTGCATATATCGACGTTTCAGCCGGAATAGAGGGATTTTCGTGTACATCTTCCATCGGTAATATAAACGGAAAATCAGGAACATTTTAGTTAATTCTAATGAAAACACATTGATTTTTATCATTTGTATTGGAAACAACATTGTCATTTGTCTTTTCATGGATCTAAATAATACGAAACCTCGCTCTATGATTTGAAGTTAAAATCTTCAAATATGGTTAAATAGTGACTTTTTCACGTTTTTCATGTAGTTTGATATTACATAAATATATTCATTTTTACCAATATTTCGATACTATTTCATGTAGTATCACGATATGTGATTTGGCCTTCATATCTCAGAATTTCGCATAATATTGCATTTTAAGCAAGTTTTCTTGCATTTTGTTTCGTACGAAAAATCATCGAATTTAGCAATATTTTGACGTTTATCATCCCCTTTTCCTTTATGTGACTTAAACAAAATATCATCGAATTAGGCAATATTTTGCCGTTTTCCACGTTTGTGTGGATTTTCAGTCTATGGGTATTAATTCATATATATACGATAAAAATGATGCAAACCAATAATTGATTAGATAATAACCTTAAATACTTCATTTTCAATCATCTATTTGTTTCTCTTTAAAATACTGAGTAAGATATTGAAAAGGGGAGAAGTTCGGTTTTTATTGCATATATCGACGTTTCAGCCGGATTAGAGCGGTTTTACGTGTACATCTTCCCTCGGTAATATAAACTGAAAATCAGGAACATTTTAGTTATTTCTAATGAAAACACATTGATTTTTATCATTTGTATTGGACACAACATTGTCATATGTCTTTTCTTGGATCTAAATAATACGAAACCTCGCTCTATGATTTGAAGTTAAAATCCTCAAATATGGTTAAATATTGACTTATTTCACGTTTTTCATGTAGTTTGATACTACGTAAATATATTCATTTTTATCAATATTTCGATTCTATTTCATTTAGTATCACGATATGTGATTTGGCCTTCAAATCTCAGAATTTCGCATAATATTGCATTTTAAGCAAGTTTTCTTGCATTTTGTTTTG
Organism: Procambarus clarkii; assembly: GCF_040958095.1. Lineage (NCBI taxonomy): Eukaryota > Metazoa > Arthropoda > Malacostraca > Decapoda > Cambaridae > Procambarus > Procambarus clarkii. The sequence continues at coordinate 1,574,743 of NW_027189154.1, read as the reverse complement.
TACGAAAAATCATCGAATTTAGCAATATTTTGACGTTTATCATCCCCTTTTCCTTTATGCGACTTAAACAAAATATCATCGAATTAGGCAATATTTTGCCGTTTTTCCACGTTTTTGTGAATTTTCAGTCTATAGGTATTAATTCATTATATATACGATAAAAATGATGCAAACACATAATTGATTAGAGAATAACCTTAAATACTTCATTTGCAATCAACTATTTGTTTCTCGTTAAAATACTGAGTAAGATATTGAAAAGGGGAGAAGTTCTGTTTTTATTGCATATATCGACGTTTTAGCCGGAATAGAGCGATTTTCGTGTACATGTTCCATCGGTAATATAAACGGAAAATCAGGAACATTTTAGTTAATTCTAATGAAAACACATTGATTTTTATCGAAAAAAAATACATTGATTTGTATTGGAAACAACATTGTCATTTGTCTTTTCTTGGATCTAAATAATAAGAAACCTCGCTCTATGATTTGAAGTTAAAATCCTCAAATATGGTTAAAAGTGACTTTTTCACGTTTTTCATGTAGTTTGATATTACGTAAATATATTCATTTTTACCAATATTTCGATACTATTTCATGTGGTATCACGATATGTGATTTGGCCTTCAAATCTCAGAATTTCGCATAATATTGCATTTTAAGCAAGTTTTCTTGCATTTTGTTTCGTACGAAAAATCATCGAATTTAGCAATTTTTGACGTTTATCATCCCCTTTTCCTTTATGTGACTTAAACAAAATATCATCGAATTAGGCAATATTTTGCCGTTTTCCACGTTTTTGTGAATTTTCAGTCAATGGGTATTAATTCATATATATACGACAAAAATTATGCAAACACATAATTGATTAGATAATAACCTTAAATACTTCATTTTCAATCATCTATTTGTTTCTCGTTAAAATACTGAGTAAGATATTGAAAAGAGGAGAAGTTCGGTTTTTGTTGCATATATCGACGTTTCAGCCGGATTAGAGCAGTTTTACGTGTACATCTTCCCTCGGTAATATAAACGGAAAATCAGGAACATTTTATTTAATTGTAATGAAAATACATTGATTTTTATCATTTGTATTGGAAACAACATTGTCATATGTCTTTTCTTGGATCTAAATTATACGAAACCTCGCTCTATGATTTGAAGTTAAAATCCTCAAATATGGTTAAATGGTGACTTTTTTCACGTTTTTCATGTAGTTTGATACTACGTAAATATATTCATTTTTACCAATATTTCGATTCTATTTCATGTAGTATCACGATATGTGATTTGGCCTTCAAATCTCAGAATTTCGCATAATATTGCATTTTAAGCATGTTTTCTTGCCTTTTGTTTCGAACGAAAAATCATCGAATTTAGCAATATTTTGACGTTTATCATCCCCTTTTCCTTTATGTGACTTAAACAAAATATCATCGAATTAGGCAATATTTTGCCGTTTTCCACGTTTTTGTGAATTTTCAGTCTATGGGTATTAATTCATATATATACGATACAAATGATGGAAACCTATAATTGATTAGATAATAACCTTAAATACTTCATTTTCAATCATCTATTTGTTTCTCGTTAAAATACTGAGTAAGATATTGAAAAGGGGAGAAGTTCGGTTTTTATTGCATATATCGACGTTTCAGCCGGATTAGAGCGGTTTTACGGGTACATCTTCCCTCGGTAATATAAGCGGAAAATCAGGAACATTTTTGTTAATTCTAATGAAAACATATTGATTTTTATCATTTGTATTGGAAACAGCATTGTCATTTGTCTTTTCATGGATCTAAATAATACGAAACCTCGCTCTATGATTTGAACTTAAAATCTTCAAATATGGTTAAATAGTGACTTTTTCACGTTTTTCATGTAGTTTGATATTACATAAATATATTCATTTTTACCAATATTTCGATACTATTTCATGTAGTATCACGATATGTGATTTGGCCTTCAAATCTCAGAATTTTGCATAATATTGCATTTTAAGCAAGTTTTCTTGCATTTTGTTTCGTACGAAAAATCATCGAATTTAGCAATATTTTGACGTTTATCATCCCCTTTTCCTTTATGTGACTTAAACAAAATATCATCGAATTAGGCAATATTTTGCCGTTTTCCACGTTTGTGTGGATTTTCAGTCTATGGGTATTCATATATTCATATATATACGATATATATATCTATTCATATATATACGATAAAAATGATGCAAACCAATAATTGATTAGATAATAACCTTAAATACTTCATTTTCAATCATCTATTTGTTTCTCTTTAAAATACTGAGTAAGATATTGAAAAGGGGAGAAGTTCGGTTTTTATTGCATATATCGACGTTTCAGCCGGATTAGAGCGGTTTTACGTGTACATCTTCCCTCGGTAATATAAACTGAAAATCAGGAACATTTTAGTTAATTCTAATGAAAACACATTGATTTTTATCATTTGTATTGGACACAACATTGTCATATGTCTTTTCTTGGATCTAAATAATACGAAACCTCGCTCTATGATTTGAAGTTAAAATCCTCAAATATGGTTAAATATTGACTTATTTCACGTTTTTCATGTAGTTTGATACTACGTAAATATATTCATTTTTATCAATATTTCGATTCTATTTCATTTAGTATCACGATATGTGATTTGGCCTTCAAATCTCAGAATTTCGAATAATATTGCATTTTAAGCAAGTTTTCTTGCATTTTGTTTTGTACGAAAAATCATCGAATTTAGCAATATTTTGACGTTTATCATCCCCTTTTCCTTTATGCGACTTAAACAAAATATCATCGAATTAGGCAATATTTTGCCGTTTTTCCACGTTTTTGTGAATTTTCAGTCTATAGGTATTAATTCATTATATATACGATAAAAATGATGCAAACACATAATTGATTAGAGAATAACCTTAAATACTTCATTTGCAATCAACTATTTGTTTCTCGTTAAAATACTGAGTAAGATATTGAAAAGGGGAGAAGTTCTGTTTTTATTGCATATATCGACGTTTTAGCCGGAATAGAGCGATTTTCGTGTACATCTTCCATCGGTAATATAAACGGAAAATCAGGAACATTTTAGTTAATTCTAATGAAAACACATTGATTTTTATCATTTGTATTGGAAACAACATTGTCATTTGTCTTTTCTTGGATCTAAATTATACGAAACCTCGCTCTATGATTTGAAGTTAAAATCCTCAAATATGGTTAAATAGTGACTTTTTCACGTTTTTCATGTAGTTTGATATTACGTAAATATATTCATTTTTACCAATATTTCGATACTATTTCATGTGGTATCACGATATGTGATTTGGCCTTCAAATCTCAGAATTTCGCATAATATTGCATTTTAAGCAAGTTTTCTTGCATTTTGTTTCGTACGAAAAATCATCGAATTTAGCAATTTTTGACGTTTATCATCCCCTTTTCCTTTATGTGACTTAAACAAAATATCATCGAATTAGGCAATATTTTGCCGTTTTCCACGTTTTTGTGAATTTTCAGTCTATGGGTATTAATTCATATATATACGACAAAAATTATGCAAACACATAATTGATTAGATAATAACCTTAAATTCTTCATTTTCAATCATCTATTTGTTTCTCGTTAAAATACTGAGTAAGATATTGAAAAGAGGAGAAGTTCGGTTTTTATTGCATATATCGACGTTTCAGCCGGATTAGAGCGGTTTTACGTGTACATCTTCCCTCGGTAATATAAACAGAAAATCAGGAACATTTTATTTAATTGTAATGAAAATACATTGATTTTTATCATTTGTATTGGAAACAACATTGTCATATGTCTTTTCTTGGATCTAAATTATACGAAACCTCGCTCTATGATTTGAAGTTAAAATCCTCAAATATGGTTAAATGGTGACTTTTTCACGTTTTTCATGTAGTTTGATACTACGTAAATATATTCATTTTTACCAATATTTCGATTCTATTTCATGTAGTATCACGATATGTGATTTGGCCTTCATATCTCAGAATTTCGCATAATATTGCATTTTAAGCATGTTTTCTTGCCTTTTGTTTCGAACGAAAAATCATCGAATTTAGCAATATTTTGACGTTTATCATCCCCTTTTCCTTTATGTGACTTAAACAAAATATCATCGAATTAGGCAATATTTTGCCGTTTTCCACGTTTTTGTGAATTTTCAGTCTATGGGTATTAATTCATATATATACGATACAAATGATGCAAACCTATAATTGATTAGATAATAACCTTAAATACTTCATTTTCAATCATCTATTTGTTTCTCGTTAAAATACTGAGTAAGATATTGAAAAGGGGAGAAGTTCGGTTTTTATTGCATATATCGACGTTTCAGCCGGAATAGAGCGGTTTTACGTGTACATCTTCCCTCGGTAATATAAGCGGAAAATCAGGAACATTTTTGTTAATTCTAATGAAAACATATTGATTTTTATCATTTGTATTGGAAACAGCATTGTCATAAGTCTTTTCTTGGATCTAAATAATACGAAACCTCTCTCTATGATTTGAAGTTAAAATCCTCAAATATGGTTAAATAGTGACTTTTTCACGTTTTTCATGTAGTTTGATACTACGTAAATATATTCATTTTTACCAATATTTCGATTCTATTTCATGTAGTATCACGATATGTGATTTGGCCTTCAAATCTCAGAATTTCGCATAATATTGCATTTTAAGCAAGTTTTCTTGCATTTTGTTTTGTACGAAAAATCATCGAATTTAGCAATATTTTGACGTTTATCGTCCCCTTTTCCTTTATGCGACTTAAACAAAATATCATCGAATTAGGCAATATTTTGCCGTTTTTCCACGTTTTTGTGAATTTTCAGTCTATAGGTATTAATTCATTATATATAAGATAAAAATGATGCAAACACATAATTGATTAGATAATAACCTTAAATACTTCATTTTCAATCAACTATTTGTTTCTCGTTAAAATACTGAGTAAGATATTGAAAAGAGGAGAAGTTCTGTTTTTATTGCATATATCGACGTTTCAGCCGGAATAGAGGGATTTTCGTGTACATCTTCCATCGGTAATATAAACGGAAAATCAGGAACATTTTAGTTAATTCTAATGAAAACACATTGATTTTTATCATTTGTATTGGAAACAACATTGTCATTTGTCTTTTCATGGATCTAAATAATACGAAACCTCGCTCTATGATTTGAAGTTAAAATCTTCAAATATGGTTAAATAGTGACTTTTTCACGTTTTTCATGTAGTTTGATATTACATAAATATATTAATTTTTACCAATATTTCGATACTATTTCATGTAGTATCACGATATGTGATTTGGCCTTCAAATCTCAGAATTTCGCATAATATTGCTTTTTAAGCAAGTTTTCTTGCATTTTGTTTCGTACGAAAAATCATCGAATTTAGCAATATTTTGACGTTTATCATCCCCTTTTCCTTTATGTGACTTAAACAAAATATCATCGAATTAGGCAATATTTTGCCGTTTTCCACGTTTGTGTGGATTTTCAGTCTATGGGTATTAATTCATATATATACGATAAAAATGATGCAAACCAATAATTGATTAGATAATAACCTTAAATACTTCATTTTCAATCATCTATTTGTTTCTCTTTAAAATACTGAGTAAGATATTGAAAAGGGGAGAAGTTCGGTTTTTATTGCATATATCGACGTTTCAGCCGGATTAGAGCGGTTTTACGTGTACATCTTCCCTCGGTAATATAAACTGAAAATCAGGAACATTTTAGTTAATTCTAATGAAAACACATTGATTTTTATCATTTGTATTGGACACAACATTGTCATATGTCTTTTTTTGGATCTAAATAATACGAAACCTCGCTCTATGATTTGAAGTTAAAATCCTCAAATATGGTTAAATATTGACTTATTTCACGTTTTTCATGTAGTTTGATACTACGTAAATATATTCATTTTTATCAATATTTCGATTCTATTTCATTTAGTATCACGATATGTGATTTGGCCTTCAAATCTCAGAATTTCGAATAATATTGCATTTTAAGCAAGTTTTCTTGCATTTTGTTTTGTACGAAAAATCATCGAATTTAGCAATATTTTGACGTTTATCATACCCTTTTCCTTTATGCGACTTAAACAAAATATCATCGAATTAGGCAATATTTTGCCGTTTTTCCGCGTTTTTGTGAATTTTCAGTCTATAGGTATTAATTCATTATATATACGATAAAAATGATGCAAACACATAATTGATTAGAGAATAACCTTAAATACTTCATTTGCAATCAACTATTTGTTTCTCGTTAAAATACTGAGTAAGATATTGAAAAGGGGAGAAGTTCTGTTTTTATTGCATATATCGACGTTTTAGCCGGAATAGAGCGATTTTCGTGTACATCTTCCATCGGTAATATAAACGGAAAATCAGGAACATTTTAGTTAATTCTAATGAAAACACATTGATTTTTATCATTTGTATTGGAAACAACATTGTCATTTGTCTTTTCTTGGATCTAAATAATACGAAACCTCGCTCTATGATTTGAAGTTAAAATCCTCAAATATGGTTAAATAGTGACTTTTTCACGTTTTTCATGTAGTTTGATATTACGTAAATATATTCATTTTTACCAATATTTCGATACTATTTCATGTGGTATCACGATATGTGATTTGGCCTTCAAATCTCAGAATTTCGCATAATATTGCATTTTAAGCAAGTTTTCTTGCATTTTGTTTCGTACGAAAAATCATCGAATTTAGCAATTTTTGACGTTTATCATCCCCTTTTCCTTTATGTGACTTAAACAAAATATCATCGAATTAGGCAATATTTTGCCGTTTTCCACGTTTTTGTGAATTTTCAGTCTATGGGTATTAATTCATATATATACGATACAAATGTTGCAAACCTATAATTGATTAGATAATAACCTTAAATACTTCATTTTCAATCAACTATTTGTTTCTCGTTAAAATACTGAGTAAGATATTGAAAAGAGGAGAAGTTCTGTTTTTATTGCATATATCGACGTTTCAGCCGGAATAGAGGGATTTTCGTGTACATCTTCCATCGGTAATATAAACGGAAAATCAGGAACATTTTAGTTAATTCTAATGAAAACACATTGATTTTTATCATTTGTATTGGAAACAACATTGTCATTTGTCTTTTCATGGATCTAAATAATACGAAACCTCGCTCTATGATTTGAAGTTAAAATCTTCAAATATGGTTAAATAGTGACTTTTTCACGTTTTTCATGTAGTTTGATATTACATAAATATATTCATTTTTACCAATATTTCGATACTATTTCATGTAGTATCACGATATGTGATTTGGCCTTCAAATCTCAGAATTTCGCATAATATTGCTTTTTAAGCAAGTTTTCTTGCATTTTGTTTCGTACGAAAAATCATCGAATTTAGCAATATTTTGACGTTTATCATCCCCTTTTCCTTTATGTGACTTAAACAAAATATCATCGAATTAGGCAATATTTTGCCGTTTTCCACGTTTGTGTGGATTTTCAGTCTATGGGTATTAATTCATATATATACGATAAAAATGATGCAAACCAATAATTGATTAGATAATAACCTTAAATACTTCATTTTCAATCATCTATTTGTTTCTCTTTAAAATACTGAGTAAGATATTGAAAAGGGGAGAAGTTCGGTTTTTATTGCATATATCGACGTTTCAGCCGGATTAGAGCGGTTTTACGTGTACATCTTCCCTCGGTAATATAAACTGAAAATCAGGAACATTTTAGTTAATTCTAATGAAAACACATTGATTTTTATCATTTGTATTGGACACAACATTGTCATATGTCTTTTTTTGGATCTAAATAATACGAAACCTCGCTCTATGATTTGAAGTTAAAATCCTCAAATATGGTTAAATATTGACTTATTTCACGTTTTTCATGTAGTTTGATACTACGTAAATATATTCATTTTTATCAATATTTCGATTCTATTTCATTTAGTATCACGATATGTGATTTGGCCTTCAAATCTCAGAATTTCGAATAATATTGCATTTTAAGCAAGTTTTCTTGCATTTTGTTTTGTACGAAAAATCATCGAATTTAGCAATATTTTGACGTTTATCATACCCTTTTCCTTTATGCGACTTAAACAAAATATCATCGAATTAGGCAATATTTTGCCGTTTTTCCACGTTTTTGTGAATTTTCAGTCTATAGGTATTAATTCATTATATATACGATAAAAATGATGCAAACACATAATTGATTAGAGAATAACCTTAAATACTTCATTTGCAATCAACTATTTGTTTCTCGTTAAAATACTGAGTAAGATATTGAAAAGGGGAGAAGTTCTGTTTTTATTGCATATATCGACGTTTTAGCCGGAATAGAGCGATTTTCGTGTACATCTTCCATCGGTAATATAAACGGAAAATCAGGAACATTTTAGTTAATTCTAATGAAAACACATTGATTTTTATCATTTGTATTGGAAACAACATTGTCATTTGTCTTTTCTTGGATCTAAATAATACGAAACCTCGCTCTATGATTTGAAGTTAAAATCCTCAAATATGGTTAAATAGTGACTTTTTCACGTTTTTCATGTAGTTTGATATTACGTAAATATATTCATTTTTACCAATATTTCGATACTATTTCATGTGGTATCACGATATGTGATTTGGCCTTCAAATCTCAGAATTTCGCATAATATTGCATTTTAAGCAAGTTTTCTTGCATTTTGTTTCGTACGAAAAATCATCGAATTTAGCAATTTTTGACGTTTATCATCCCCTTTTCCTTTATGTGACTTAAACAAAATATCATCGAATTAGGCAATATTTTGCCGTTTTCCACGTTTTTGTGAATTTTCAGTCTATGGGTATTAATTCATATATATACGATACAAATGTTGCAAACCTATAATTGATTAGATAATAACCTTAAATACTTCATTTTCAATCATCTATTTGTTTCTCGTTAAAATACTGAGTAAGATATTGAAAAGGGGAGAAGTTCGGTTTTTATTGCATATATCGACGTTTCAGCCGGATTAGAGCGGTTTTACATGTACATCTTCCCTCGGTAATATAAGCGGAAAATCAGGAACATTTTTGTTAATTCTAATGAAAACATATTGATTTTTATCATTTGTATTGGAAACAGCATTGTCATAAGTCTTCTCTTGGATCTAAATAATACGAAACCTCTCTCTATGATTTGAAGTTAAAATCCTCAAATATGGTTAAATAGTGACTTTTTTCACGTTTTTCATGTAGTTTGATACTACGTAAATATATTCATTTTTACCAATATTTCGATTCTATTTCATGTAGTATCACGATATGTGATTTGGCCTTCAAATCTCAGAATTTCGCATAATATTGCATTTTAAGCAAGTTTTCTTGCATTTTGTTTTGTACGAAAAATCATCGAATTTAGCAATATTTTGACGTTTATCGTCCCCTTTTCCTTTATGCGACTTAAACAAAATATCATCGAATTAGGCAATATTTTGCCGTTTTTCCACGTTTTTGTGAATTTTCAGTCTATAGGTATTAATTCATTATATATAAGATAAAAATGATGCAAACACATAATTGATTAGATAATAACCTTAAATACTTCATTTTCAATCAACTATTTGTTTCTCGTTAAAATACTGAGTAAGATATTGAAAAGAGGAGAAGTTCTGTTTTTATTGCATATATCGACGTTTCAGCCGGAATAGAGGGATTTTCGTGTACATCTTCCATCGGTAATATAAACGGAAAATCAGGAACATTTTAGTTAATTCTAATGAAAACACATTGATTTTTATCATTTGTATTGGAAACAACATTGTCATTTGTCTTTTCATGGATCTAAATAATACGAAACCTCGCTCTATGATTTGAAGTTAAAATCTTCAAATATGGTTAAATAGTGACTTTTTCACGTTTTTCATGTAGTTTGATATTACATAAATATATTCATTTTTACCAATATTTCGATACTATTTCATGTAGTATCACGATATGTGATTTGGCCTTCAAATCTCAGAATTTCGCATAATATTGCATTTTAAGCAAGTTTTCTTGCATTTTGTTTCGTACGAAAAATCATCGAATTTAGCAATATTTTGACGTTTATCATCCCCTTTTCCTTTATGTGACTTAAACAAAATATCATCGAATTAGGCAATATTTTGCCGTTTTCCACGTTTGTGTGGATTTTCAGTCTATGGGTATTAATTCATATATATACGATAAAAATGATGCAAACCAATAATTGATTAGATAATAACCTTAAATACTTCATTTTCAATCATCTTTTTGTTTCTCTTTAAAATACTGAGTAAGATATTGAAAAGGGGAGAAGTTCGGTTTTTATTGCATATATCGACGTTTCAGCTGGATTAGAGCGGTTTTACGTGTACATCTTCCCTTGGTAATATAAACTGAAAATCAGGAACATTTTAGTTAATTCTAATGAAAACACATTGATTTTTATCATTTGTATTGGACACAACATTGTCATATGTCTTTTCTTGGATCTAAATAATACGAAACCTCGCTCTATGATTTGAAGTTAAAATCCTCAAATATGGTTAAATATTGACTTATTTCACGTTTTTCATGTAGTTTGATACTACGTAAATATATTCATTTTTATCAATATTTCGATTCTATTTCATTTAGTATCACGATATGTGATTTGGCTTTCAAATCTCAGAATTTCGAATAATATTGCATTTTAAGCAAGTTTTCTTGCATTTTGTTTTGTACGAAAAATCATCGAATTTAGCAATATTTTGACGTTTATCATCCCCTTTTCCTTTATGCGACTTAAACAAAATATCATCGAATTAGGCAATATTTTGCCGTTTTTCCACGTTTTTGTGAATTTTCAGTCTATAGGTATTAATTCATTATATATACGATAAAAATGATGCAAACACATAATTGATTAGAGAATAACCTTAAATACTTCATTTGCAATCAACTATTTGTTTCTCGTTAAAATACTGAGTAAGATATTGAAAAGGGGAGAAGTTCTGTTTTTATTGCATATATCGACGTTTTAGCAGGAATAGAGCGATTTTCGTGTACATCTTCCATCGGTAATATAAACGGAAAATCAGGAACATTTTAGTTAATTCTAATGAAAACACATTGATTTTTATCATTTGTATTGGAAACAACATTGTCATTTGTCTTTTCTTGGATCTAAATAATACGAAACCTCGCTCTATGATTTGAAGTTAAAATCCTCAAATATGGTTAAATAGTGACTTTTTCACGTTTTTCATGTAGTTTGATATTACGTAAATATATTCATTTTTACCAATATTTCGATACTATTTCATGTGGTATCACGATATGTGATTTGGCCTTCAAATCTCAGAATTTCGCATAATATTGCATTTTAAGCAAGTTTTCTTGCATTTTGTTTCGTACGAAAAATCATCGAATTTAGCAATTTTTGACGTTTATCATCCCCTTTTCCTTTATGTGACTTAAACAAAATATCATCGAATTAGGCAATATTTTGCCGTTTTCCACGTTTTTGTGAATTTTCAGTCTATGGGTATTAATTCATATATATACGACAAAAATTATGCAAACACATAATTGATTAGATAATAATCTTAAATACTTCATTTTCAATCATCTATTTGTTTCTCGTTAAAATACTGAGTAAGATATTGAAAAGAGGAGAAGTTCGGTTTTTATTGCATATATCGACGTTTCAGCCGGATTAGAGCGGTTTTACGTGTACATCTTCCCTCGGTAATATAAACGGAAAATCAGGAACATTTTATTTAATTGTAATGAAAACACATTGATTTTTATCATTTGTATTGGAAACAACATTGTCATTTGTCTTTTCTTGGATCTAAATAATACGAAACCTCGCTCTATGATTTGAAGTTAAAATCCTCAAATATGGTTAAATGGTGACTTTTTTCACGTTTTTCATGTAGTTTGATATTACGTAAATATATTCATTTTTACCAATATTTCGATTCTATTTCATGTAGTATCACGATATGTGATTTGGCCTTCATATCTCAGAATTTCGCATAATATTGCATTTTAAGCATGTTTTCTTGCCTTTTGTTTTGAACGAAAAATCATCGAATTTAGCAATATTTTGACGTTTATCATCCCCTTTTCCTTTATGTGACTTAAACAAAATATCATCGAATTAGGCAATATTTTGCCGTTTTCCACGTTTTTGTGAATTTTCAGTCTATGGGTATTAATTCATATATATACGATACAAATGATGCAAACCTATAATTGATTAGATAATAACCTTAAATACTTCATTTTCATTCATCTATTTGTTTCTCGTTAAAATACTGAGTAAGATATTGAAAAGGGGAGAAGTTCGGTTTTTATTGCATATATCGACGTTTCAGCCGGATTAGAGCGGTTTTACGTGTACATCTTCCCTCGGTAATATAAGCGGAAAATCAGGAACATTTTTGTTAATTCTAATGAAAACATATTGATTTTTATCATTTGTATTGGAAACAGGATTGTCATAAGTCTTTTCTTGGATGTAAATAATACGAAACCTCTCTCTATGATTTGAAGTTAAAATCCTCAAATATGGTTAAATAGTGACTTTTTTCACGTTTTTCATGTAGTTTGATACTACGTAAATATATTCATTTTTACCAATATTTCGATTCTATTTCATGTAGTATCACGATATGTGATTTGGCCTTCAAATCTCAGAATTTCGCATAATATTGCATTTTAAGCAAGTTTTCTTGCATTTTGTTTTGTACGAAAAATCATCGAATTTAGCAATATTTTGATGTTTATCGTCCCCTTTTCCTTTATGCGACTTAAACAAAATATCATCGAATTAGGCAATATTTTGCCGTTTTTCCACGTTTTTGTGAATTTTCAGTCTATAGGTATTAATTCATTATATATAAGATAAAAATGATGCAAACACATAATTGATTAGATAATAACCTTAAATACTTCATTTTCAATCAACTATTTGTTTCTCGTTAAAATACTGAGTAAGATATTGAAAAGAGGAGAAGTTCTGTTTTTATTGCATATATCGACGTTTCAGCCGGAATAGAGGGATTTTCGTGTACATCTTCCATCGGTAATATAAACGGAAAATCAGGAACATTTTAGTTAATTCTAATGAAAACACATTGATTTTTATCATTTGTATTGGAAACAACATTGTCATTTGTCTTTTCATGGATCTAAATAATACGAAACCTCGCTCTATGATTTGAAGTTAAAATCTTCAAATATGGTTAAATAGTGACTTTTTTCACGTTTTTCATGTAGTTTGATATTACATAAATATATTCATTTTTACCAATATTTCGATACTATTTCATGTAGTATCACGATATGTGATTTGGCCTTCAAATCTCAGCTTTTCGCATAATATTGCATTTTAAGCAAGTTTTCTTGCATTTTGTTTCGTACGAAAAATCAGCGAATTTAGCAATATTTTGACGTTTATCATCCCCTTTTCCTTTATGTGACTTAAACAAAATATCATCGAATTAGGCAATATTTTGCCGTTTTCCACGTTTTTGTGGATTTTCAGTCTATGGGTATTAATTCATATATATACGATAAAAATGATGCAAACCAATAATTGATTAGATAATAACCTTAAATACTTCATTTTCAATCATCTATTTGTTTCTCTTTAAAATACTGAGTAAGATATTGAAAAGGGGAGAAGTTCGGTTTTTATTGCATATATCGACGTTTCAGTCGGATTAGAGCGGTTTTACGTGTACATCTTCCCTCGGTAATATAAACTGAAAATCAGGAACATTTTAGTTAATTCTAATGAAAACACATTGATTTTTATCATTTGTATTGGACACAACATTGTCATATGTCTTTTCTTGGATCTAAATAATACGAAACCTCGCTCTATGATTTGAAGTTAAAATCCTCAAATATGGTTAAATATTGACTTATTTCACGTTTTTCATGTAGTTTGATACTACGAAAATATATTCATTTTTATCAATATTTCGATTCTATTTCATTTAGTATCACGATATGTGATTTGGCCTTCAAATCTCAGAATTTCGCATAATATTGCATTTTAAGCAAGTTTTCTTGCATTTTGTTTTGTACGAAAAATCATCGAATTTAGCAATATTTTGACGTTTATCATCCCCTTTTCCTTTATGCGACTTAAACAAAATATCATCGAATTAGGCAATATTTTGCCGTTTTTCCACGTTTTTGTGAATTTTCAGTCTATAGGTATTAATTCATTATATATACGATAAAAATGATGCAAACACATAATTGATTAGATAATAACCTTAAATACTTCATTTGCAATCAACTATTTGTTTCTCGTTAAAATACTGAGTAAGATATTGAAAAGGGGAGAAGTTCTGTTTTTATTGCATATATCGACGTTTTAGCCGGAATAGAGCGATTTTCGTGTACATCTTCCATCGGTAATATAAACGGAAAATCAGGAACATTTTAGTTAATTCTAATGAAAACACATTGATTTTTATCATTTGTATTGGAAACAACATTGTCATTTGTCTTTTCTTGGATCTAAATAATACGAAACCTCGCTCTATGATTTGAAGTTAAAATCCTCAAATATGGATATATAGTGACTTTTTCACGTTTTTCATGTAGTTTGATATTACGTAAATATATTCATTTTTACCAATATTTCGATACTATTTCATGTAGTATCACGATATGTGATTTGGCCTTCAAATCTCAGAATTTCGCATAATATTGCATTTTAAGCAAGTTCTCTTGCATTTTGTTTCGTACGAAAAATCATCGAATTTAGCAATTTTTGACGTTTATCATCCCCTTTTCCTTTATGTGACTTAAACAAAATATCATCGAATTAGGCAATATTTTGCCGTTTTCCACGTTTTTGTGAATTTCCAATCTATGGGTATTAATTCATATATATACGACGAAAATTATGCAAACACATAATTGATTAGATAATAACCTTAAATACTTCATTTTCAATCATCTATTTGTTTCTCGTTAAAATACTGAGTAAGATATTGAAAAGAGGAGAAGTTCGGTTTTTATTGCATATATCGACGTTTCAGCCGGATTAGAGCGGTTTTACGTGTACATCTTCCCTCGGTAATATAAACGGAAAATCAGGAACATTTTATTTAATTGTAATGAAAATACATTGATTTTTATCATTTGTATTGGAAACAACATTGTCATATGTCTTTTCTTGGATCTAAATTATACGAAACCTCGCTCTATGATTTGAAGTTAAAATCCTCAAAAATGGTTAAATGGTGACTTTTTTCACGTTTTTCATGTAGTTTGATACTACGTAAATATATTCATTTTTACCAATATTTCGATTCTATTTCATGTAGTATCACGATATGTGATTTGGCCTTCAAATCTCAGAATTTCGCATAATATTGCATTTTAAGCATGTTTTCTTGCCTTTTGTTTCGAACGAAAAATCATCGAATTTAGCAATATTTTGACGTTTATCATCCCCTTTTCCTTTATGTGACTTAAACAAAATATCATCGAATTAGGCAATATTTTGCCGTTTTCCACGTTTTTGTGAATTTTCAGTCTATGGGTATTAATTCATATATATACGATACAAATGATGCAAACCTATAATTGATTAGATAATAACCTTAAATACTTCATTTTCAATCATCTATTTGTTTCTCGTTAAAATACTGAGTAAGATATTGAAAAGGGGAGAAGTTCGGTTTTTATTGCATATATCGACGTTTCAGCCGGATTAGAGCGGTTTTACGTGTACATCTTCCCTCGGTAATATAAGCGGAAAATCAGGAACATTTTTGTTAATTCTAATGAAAACATATTGATTTTTATCATTTGTATTGGAAACAGCATTGTCATAAGTCTTTTCTTGGATCTAAATAATACGAAACCTCTCTCTATGATTTAAAGTTAAAATCCTCAAATATGGTTAAATAGTGACTTTTTTCACGTTTTTCATGTAGTTTGATACTACGTAAATATATTCATTTTTACCAATATTTCGATTCTATTTCATGTAGTATCACGATATGTGATTTGGCCTTCAAATCTCAGAATTTCGCATAATATTGCATTTTAAGCAAGTTTTCTTGCATTTTGTTTTGTACGAAAAATCATCGAATTTAGCAATATTTTGACGTTTATCGTCCCCTTTTCCTTTATGCGACTTAAACAAAATATCATCGAATTAGGCAATATTTTGCCGTTTTCCACGTTTTTGTGAATTTCCAATCTATGGGTATTAATTCATATATATACGACGAAAATTATGCAAACACATAATTGATTAGATAATAACCTTAAATACTTCATTTTCAATCATCTATTTGTTTCTCGTTAAAATACTGAGTAAGATATTGAAAAGAGGAGAAGTTCGGTTTTTATTGCATATATCGACGTTTCAGCCGGATTAGAGCGGTTTTACGTGTACATCTTCCCTCGGTAATATAAACGGAAAATCAGGAACATTTTATTTAATTGTAATGAAAATACATTGATTTTTATCATTTGTATTGGAAACAACATTGTCATATGTCTTTTCTTGGATCTAAATTATACGAAACCTCGCTCTATGATTTGAAGTTAAAATCCTCAAAAATGGTTAAATGGTGACTTTTTTCACGTTTTTCATGTAGTTTGATACTACGTAAATATATTCATTTTTACCAATATTTCGATTCTATTTCATGTAGTATCACGATATGTGATTTGGCCTTCAAATCTCAGAATTTCGCATAATATTGCATTTTAAGCATGTTTTCTTGCCTTTTGTTTCGAACGAAAAATCATCGAATTTAGCAATATTTTGACGTTTATCATCCCCTTTTCCTTTATGTGACTTAAACAAAATATCATCGAATTAGGCAATATTTTGCCGTTTTCCACGTTTTTGTGAATTTTCAGTCTATGGGTATTAATTCATATATATACGATACAAATGATGCAAACCTATAATTGATTAGATAATAACCTTAAATACTTCATTTTCAATCATCTATTTGTTTCTCGTTAAAATACTGAGTAAGATATTGAAAAGGGGAGAAGTTCGGTTTTTATTGCATATATCGACGTTTCAGCCGGATTAGAGCGGTTTTACGTGTACATCTTCCCTCGGTAATATAAGCGGAAAATCAGGAACATTTTAGTTAATTCTAATGAAAACATATTGATTTTTATCATTTGTATTGGAAACAGCATTGTCATAAGTCTTTTCTTGGATCTAAATAATACGAAACCTCTCTCTATGATTTAAAGTTAAAATCCTCAAATATGGTTAAATAGTGACTTTTTTCACGTTTTTCATGTAGTTTGATACTACGTAAATATATTCATTTTTACCAATATTTCGATTCTATTTCATGTAGTATCACGATATGTGATTTGGCCTTCAAATCTCAGAATTTCGCATAATATTGCATTTTAAGCAAGTTTTCTTGCATTTTGTTTTGTACGAAAAATCATCGAATTTAGCAATATTTTGACGTTTATCAGTCCCCTTTTCCTTTATGCGACTTAAACAAAATATCATCGAATTAGGCAATATTTTGCCGTTTTTCCACGTTTTTGTGAATTTTCAGTCTATAGGTATTAATTCATTATATATAAGATAAAAATGATGCAAACACATAATTGATTAGATAATAATCTTAAATACTTCATTTTCAATCAACTACTTGTTTCTCGTTAAAATACTGAGTAAGATATTGAAAAGAGGAGAAGTTCTGTTTTTATTGCATATATCGACGTTTCAGCCGGAATAGAGGGATTTTCGTGTACATCTTCCATCGGTAATATAAACGGAAAATCAGGAACATTTTAGTTAATTCTAATGAAAACACATTGATTTTTATCATTTGTATTGGAAACAACATTGTCATTTGTCTTTTCATGGATCTAAATAATACGAAACCTCGCTCTATGATTTGAAGTTAAAATCTTCAAATATGGTTAAATAGTGACTTTTTTCACATTTTTTCATGTAGTTTGATATTACATAAATATATTCATTTTTACCAATATTTCGATACTATTTCATGTAGTATCGCGATATGTGATTTGGCCTTCAAATCTCAGAATTTCGCTAATATTGCATTTTAAGCAAGTTTTCTTGCATTTTGTTTCGTACGAAAAATCATCGAATTTAGCAATATTTTGATGTTTATCATCCCCTTTTCCTTTATGTGACTTAAACAAAATATCATCGAATTAGGCAATATTTTGCCGTTTTCCACGTTTTTGTGGATTTTCAGTCTATGGGTATTAATTCATATATATACGACTAAAAATGATGCAAACACATAATTGATTAGATAATAACCTTAAATACTTCATTTTCAATCATCTATTTGTTTCTCTTTAAAATACTGAGTAAGATATTGAAAAGAGGGAGAAGTTCGGTTTTTATTGCATATATCGACGTTTCAGCTGGATTAGAGCGGTTTTACGTGTACATCTTCCCTCGGTAATATAAACTGAAAATCAGGAACATTTTAGTTAATTCTAATGAAAACACATTGATTTTTATCATTTGTATTGGACACAACATTGTCATATGTCTTTTCTTGGATCTAAATTAATACGAAACCTCGCTCTATGATTTGAAGTTAAAATCCTCAAATATGGTTAATATGTGACTTATTTCACGTTTTTCATGTAGTTTGATACTACGTAATATATTCATTTTATACCAATATTTCGATTCTATTTCATGTAGTATCACGATATGTGATTTGGCCTTCAAATCTCAGAATTTCGCATAATATTGCATTTTAAGCAAGTTTTCTTGCATTTTGTTTTGTACGAAAAATCATCGAATTTAGCAATATTTTGACGTTTATCATCCCCTTTTCCTTTATGCGACTTAAACAAAATATCATCGAATTAGGCAATATTTTGCCGTTTTTCCACGTTTTTGTGAATTTTCAGTCTATAGGTATTAATTCATTATATATACGATAAAAATGATGCAAACACATAATTGATTAGATAATAATCTTAAATACTTCATTTGCAATCAACTACTTGTTTCTCGTTAAAATACTGAGTAAGATATTGAAAAGAGGAGAAGTTCTGTTTTTATTGCATAGTATCGACGTTTTCAGCCGGAATAGAGCGATTTTCGTGTACATCTTCCATCGGTAATATAAACGGAAAATCAGGAACATTTTAGTTAATTCTAATGAAAACACATTGATTTTTATCATTTGTATTGGAAACAACATTGTCATTTGTCTTTTCATTGGATCTAAATAATACGAAACCTCGCTCTATGATTTGAAGTTAAAATCCTTCAAATATGGATATAATAGTAACTTTTTTCACAGTTTTTCATGTAGTTTGATATTACAGTAAATATATTCATTTTTACCAATATTTCGATACTATTTCATGTAGTATCACGATATGTGATTTGGCCTTCAAATCTCAGAATTTCGCATAATATTGCATTTTAAGCAAGTTTTCTTGCATTTTGTTTCGTACGAAAAATCATCGAATTTAGCAATATTTTGACGTTTATCATCCCCTTTTCCTTTATGTGACTTAAACAAAATATCATCGAATTAGGCAATATTTTGCCGTTTTCCACGTTTTTTTGAATTTTCAGTCTATGGGTATTAATTCATATATATACGACTAAAAATGATGCAAACCAATAATTGATTAGATAATAACCTTAAATACTTCATTTTCAATCATCTATTTGTTTCTCTTTAAAATACTGAGTAAGATATTGAAAAGGGGAGAAGTTCGGTTTTTATTGCATATATCGACGTTTCAGCTGGATTAGAGCGGTTTTACGTGTACATCTTCCCTCGGTAATATAAACTGAAAATCAGGAACATTTTAGTTAATTCTAATGAAAACACATTGATTTTTATCATTTGTATTGGACACAACATTGTCATATGTCTTTTCTTGGATCTAAATAATACGAAACCTCGCTCTATGATTTGAAGTTAAAATCCTCAAATATGGTTAAATATTGACTTATTTCACGTTTTTCATGTAGTTTGATACTACGTAAATATATTCATTTTTATCAATATTTCGATTCTATTTCATTTAGTATCACGATATGTGATTTGGCCTTCAAATCTCAGAATTTCGCATAATATTGCATTTTAAGCAAGTTTTCTTGCATTTTGTTTTGTACGAAAAATCATCGTATTTAGCAATATTTTGACGTTTATCATCCCCTTTTCCTTTATGCGACTTAAACAAAATATCATCGAATTAGGCAATATTTTGCCGTTTTTCCACGTTTTTGTGAATTTTCAGTCTATAGGTATTAATTCATTATATATACGATAAAAATGATGCAAACACATAATTGATTAGATAATAACCTTAAATACTTCATTTGCAATCAACTATTTGTTTCTCGTTAAAATACTGAGTAAGATATTGAAAAGGGGAGAAGTTCTGTTTTTATTGCATATATCGACGTTTAGCCGGAATAGAGCGATTTTCGTGTACATCTTCCATCGGTAATATAAACGGAAAATCAGGAACATTTTAGTTAATTCTAATGAAAACACATTGATTTTTATCATTTGTATTGGAAACAACATTGTCATTTGTCTTTTCATGGATCTAAATAATACGAAACCTCGCTATATGATTTGAAGATAAAATCTTCAAATATGGTTAAATAGTGACTTTTTTCACATTTTTTCATGTAGTTTGATATTACATAAATATATTCATTTTTACCAATATTTCGATACTATTTCATGTAGTATCACGATATGTGATTTGGCCTTCAAATCTCAGAATTTCGCTAATATTGCATTTTAAGCAAGTTTTCTTGCATTTTGTTTCGTACGAAAAATCATCGAATTTAGCAATATTTTGACGTTTATCATCCCCTTTTCCTTTATGTGACTTAAACAAAATATCATCGAATTAGGCAATATTTTGCCGTTTTCCACGTTTTTGTGGATTTTCAGTCTATGGGTATTAATTCATATATATACGATAAAAATGATGCAAACCAATAATTGATTAGATAATAACCTTAAATACTTCATTTTCAATCATCTATTTGTTTCTCTTTAAAATACTGAGTAAGATAATGAAAAGGGGAGAAGTTCGGTTTTTATTGCATATATCGACGTTTCAGCTGGATAAGAGCGGTTTTACGTGTACATCTTCCCTCGGTAATATAAACTGAAAATCAGGAACATTTTAGTTAATTCTAATGAAAACACATTGATTTTTATCATTTGTATTGGACACAACATTGTCATATGTCTTTTCTTGGATCTAAATAATACGAAACCTCGCTCTATGATTTGAAGCTAAAATCCTCAAATATGGTTAAATATTGACTTATTTCACGTTTTTCATGTAGTTTGATACTACGTAAATATATTCATTTTTCATTCATTTTTATATATTCATATCATATATTGATATTTCGATTCTATTTCATTTAGTATCACGATATGTGATTTGGCCTTCAAATCTCAGAATTTCGCATAATATTGCATTTTAAGCAAGTTTTCTTGCATTTTGTTTTGTACGAAAAATCATCGAATTTAGCAATATTTTGACGTTTATCATCCCCTTTTCCTTTATGCGACTTAAACAAAATATCATCGAATTAGGCAATATTTTGCCGTTTTCCACGTTTTTGTGAATTTTCAGTCTATGGGTATTAATTCATATATATACGACGAAAATTATGCAAACACATAATTGATTAGATAATAACCTTAAATACTTCATTTTCAATCATCTATTTGTTTCTCGTTAAAATACTGAGTAAGATATTGAAAAGAGGAGAAGTTCGGTTTTTATTGCATATATCGACGTTTCAGCCGGATTAGAGCGGTTTTACGTGTACATCTTCCCTCGGTAATATAAACGGAAAATCAGGAACATTTTATTTAATTGTAATGAAAATACATTGATTTTTATCATTTGTATTGGAAACAACATTGTCATATGTCTTTTCTTGGATCTAAATTATACGAAACCTCGCTCTATGATTTGAAGTTAAAATCCTCAAAAATGGTTAAATGGTGACTTTTTTCACGTTTTTCATGTAGTTTGATACTACGTAAATATATTCATTTTTACCAATATTTCGATTCTATTTCATGTAGTATCACGATATGTGATTTGGCCTTCAGATCTCAGAATTTCGCATAATATTGCATTTTAAGCATGTTTTCTTGCCTTTTGTTTCGAACGAAAAATCATCGAATTTAGCAATATTTTGACGTTTATCATCCCCTTTTCCTTTATGTGACTTAAACAAAATATCATCGAATTAGGCAATATTTTGCCGTTTTCCACGTTTTTGTGGATTTTCAGTCTATGGGTATTAATTCATATATATACGATAAAAATGATGCAAACATATAATTGATTAGATAATAACCTTAAATACTTCATTTTCAATCATCTATTTGTTTCTCTTTAAAATACTGAGTAAGATATTGAAAAGGGGAGAAGTTCGGTTTTTATTGCATATATCGACGTTTCAGTCGGATTAGAGCGGTTTTACGTGTACATCTTCCCTCGGTAATATAAACTGAAAATCAGGAACATTTTAGTTAATTCTAATGAAAACACATTGATTTTTATCATTTGTATTGGACACAACATTGTCATATGTCTTTTCTTGGATCTAAATAATACGAAACCTCGCTCTATGATTTGAAGTTAAAATCCTCAAATATGGTTAAATATTGACTTATTTCACGTTTTTCATGTAGTTTGATACTACGTAAATATATTCATTTTTATCAATATTTCGATTCTATTTCATTTAGTATCACGATATGTGATTTGGCCTTCAAATCTCAGAATTTCGCATAATATTGCATTTTAAGCAAGTTTTCTTGCATTTTGTTTTGTACGAAAAATCATCGAATTTAGCAATATTTTGACGTTTATCATCCCCTTTTCCTTTATGCGACTTAAACAAAATATCATCGAATTAGGCAATAT